>NC_041399.2:28900054-29032554 GCF_900747795.2 Erpetoichthys calabaricus
GGAGTTTGCATGTTCTCCCCGTGTCTGCGTGGGTTTCCTCCGGGTACTCCGGTTTCCTCCCACAGTCCAAAGACATGCAGGTTAGGTGCATTGGCGATCCCAAATTGTCCCTAGTATGTGCTTGGTGTGTGGGTGTGTGTGTGTGTCCTGCGGTGGGCTGGCGCCCTGCCCAGGGTTTGTTCCTGGCTTGTGCCCTGTGTTGGCTGGGATTAGCTCCAGCAGACACCTGTGACATTGTAGTTAGGGTATAGAGGGTTGGATAATGGATGAATGATATGATGATGATACAACTAAGTTGGGAGGCTTTGAATTAGTATTGCAATGTAAAATCCTTCCATTTGGGGTTTTAGGTCTGCAATTTTGAACCACTTATTGCTTTTATGGGCATCTCAATCTTGCATTTGTTTTGGATGTTTTACATGCAACGTCTTTTTCTGATACAGGCTTTTTTTTTTTGGCTTCCGTTCTGGTTTGTCAACTCAATTAAATGATTGAATCTGTATTGTCTTTGGGTAGAGGATCTGTAGTATTTTCAGTTACCATTGGTATTTCTGTGACTCCTTTGATACTGAGTACAGTATTTTTCCTTTGTCATGCTCATAAACCAATATTAGCAGTTTTCTTCCAGGTAGACATTCCAGCCCTGGAAAATGGTAGGCAGAGCTGATCGATATCAGGTATAGGGTGGTATGTCGTCTTTGAAGTGAGTATTGCTCTCTTTTTGGAGTCCAACTTTTTGATTTTGCTTATTTTCCAGGTTATAATGTTAAAACTGGATGACAGCACTGCGATGTCCAAGCTGTTAATGGATTGTAATCTGTTAGTAGCATTTTGCACAGTTTTAAGAAACATGCTAAACCATCTGTAATAGTCTTTTCATATCTTACTCTGCATTACATCATGTTGAAACCTGTCTCCTTTTTATCATTATTATTGACTGATTTTTTTTTAGAAATCTCAATGGAGAGGCAGATCATTCCAAAGTCTAGGAGCAATAACTGAAAAAGCCCTGTCACTTTTAAACTTTAGCTGTGATCTACGAACTACAAGAAGTAATTGAGCAGATGACCTCAAATCTCTTGTTCCCGAGAGGGGATGAAGGAGACTGCAGATGTATTTAGGGGTGACACCATGCAAGGCCTTATAAAGAAACAATAAAATTTTGACGTCAATCTGAAATCTCACCGGCAACCAATGGAGGGAGGCCAATATGGGTGAGATATGCTCTCTTTTACTAGTGCTGGTCAGAAGTCTAGCTGCTGCATTCTGAACCAACTGAAGGTGCAACAAGGCAGATTGGGACAATCCCACCTATAGGGAATTGCAATAATCAAGCAAAGATGTAATAAAAGCATGAATCACTGTTGCTAAATCCTTCTGTGAAAAGAAAGAACTTAATTTTGAAATTTGCCTCAGTTGGAAGAAGCTTGTCTTTACAACCGCAGAGATTTGTTTGTCAAACCTCAAAGACAAATCAAAAATGACTCCCAGATTCTTAACATCATTACAAATCTTTGCCATCAATGAGCATAAATGACCGCCAGTTCGGGCCAAAGATAGTGACCTCATTTTTATTTTCATTTAGTTGAGGAAATTTTTCAGCATCCAGAGTTTAATACCATCAATACACTCCATCAGCTTTTTTACAGATGAAATTATGTCAGGGCTAACTTTAATATAAAGCTGGGTATCATCAGCATAACAGTGGTAAGTGATGCCATGTTTTTGGATTAAGGACCCCAGGGGGGCAAATAATAAAGGGGCCAGAATAGAGCCTTGTGGTTACACCATAAGTGAGCAGAGCTGGCTGGAAGAAGTTATCACCTATGTTTATCGACATAGATCTGCCATGTACTGTAAGTAAGGTGCAAACCATTTCAGTGCACATCCTTGAATACTGACTTCATACTCAAGCCATTTTAATAGAACTCCATGGTCCACAGTATCAAAAGCTGCACCAAGGTCCAGCAGCACTAAAATAGCACAAGAACCCGAGTCCAAGGTTAGCAGAATATCATTTGTCACCTTCAACAAAACAGATTCTGTACTATAAAGGTTTTTAAAGCTAGACTGAAACACATCGCATAAGCTATTTTCTTCCAAATATGAGAGTAATTGTACATAAACCACATTTTCCATAATTTTGGACAGAAAAGGGAGCTTAGAGATAGGCCTGTAGTAGTACAGTTAGTTCCAAGATTATGGGATAAACAAGAAATATAACAAATGTATTCCTAATGCAGAGTTGATTGGGTCAGATCAGCCATCTTGAACGGTACAAGGCCTGAGTAGATCACACAATACTTTATGTAGAGGTATGTCTTCAAGAAGTGCCTAAATTTCAGAAGACTGGGAGCAGTTCAGGTAGCCATGGGAAGCTTTTTCCACAACTTGGGAGCAAAAGTAAGAAATGTTGTGCACATGTAGTTTGCTTATGTAGGGAAGGCACAGACAGCAGGCAGGTGAAAGCAGAAGAAACATAACAAAAGAACAGAGCTCTGTACTGACCATGCCTTTTAAATGAGAACAAACTTAATTGTCTTTTGTTATTAATTACAGTGTACTTACTTAAGGTAATCCAGTGGAACTCAGTGGAACTGTGTACTCAATGTGTAATTTGATTAACGATACAGGTACGTACATGTATAGGTATGGAATAAGAATGAGAAATGTGTCCAACAACATAACGTCACTTGAGCTATAAAGTCAAGTCAAGTCAAGTTGGGGAGCATGCACTGGTACAGTGTGTTGCCGCACCCACTACACAACGAAACAACTCAGGAACCCAGTTTGCAACCCCCCAGGCAGACTTGCGGTCCAGTCCCACCCTCCAGAAATTACCCTCTATCTGCCGCATCCAGGTGTTACGTGGGTGACCCCTTGGCCTGGTCCAGCCACTGGGGTCCCTAACAATGAGGATCTTACGAGCTGGATCACCCTCTGGGAAATGTGCCACATGGCCGTAGTGCCATAACTGACGCTCCCTCACAATGAAGGTAATGTGCCTCATTCAGGACTCCATGAGCAACCGCTCAATTGACACAAACTCAAACCAGTGGTACACAAGTATTTTCCTGGTGAGACACAGTACCAAAGGAGTCCAGTCTTCATCTCCGGTCACTGGATAGCATCCATGTCTCGCAGCCATATAGCAAGACAGGAAGCACCAGGACTCTAAAGACTTGGACCTTCGTCCTTTTGCATACATATCGGAAGCGCCACACACCCCTTTCCAGCAGCCTCATGACGCCCCATGCTCTCCCAATCTGTCTACTGACTTCATAGGAAGAGTCACCAGAGACATGAATGTCACTGCCAAGGTAAGTAAACCTCTCAACAAGGTCTTGTGCTTACGAGGTCATTAAAGGCCTGGATCTTGGTTTTTATCCAGGAAAACTCGCAAGCCCAGACACTCAGACTCCTCACTCAGTCTCTGAAGTTGCCAGAGTAGGAGCAGAACACACCCCTGACGAACCCCAGAATCAACTGGGAAAAACGCAGCGGTCCTGCCTCCACTCTGCACAGCACTCAAAGTACCAGTTTACAGGCCGGCCATGATATCCAGCAACTTCGAGGGGATCCCGCGAATCCTCAGGAAGTCCCACAAGGCAGCTTGATCAACCAAGTCGAGTGCTTTGCGAAAGTCAACAAAGTCTGCGAAGAAATTCTAACGATATTCGCGTTTGTGCTCTATGAGAACCCTCAGTGCCAGGTAGACTTCTTAGGCGTAAAACCAGACTGTTCCGGTCGCTGGTAGGTGAGCAAGTGATCACGGATCCTATTGAGGATGACCCTAGCAAAGACCTTACCCGGCACCGAGAGCAGTGTTATCCTCCTGTAGTTGCTGCAATCCAGGTGATCACCCTTCCCTTTCCAGATTGCGACGATAAGTCCCGTTTTCCAGTCAGTTGGGATGATGCCAGTCTCCAAAATGGAAGCAAAGATTGCTTGCAATGCCAGGAGAACTGCCTTACCACCAGCCTGGAGTAAGTTCACCCCAGATACCACAGATCCCTGCTGCCTTTTCTCCCCTCAGCTGGTTCACCAACTGTGCAATCTCAGTGAGATTGGGTGGTTCACAGCTAATTGGAGGATCAGCCTCAAGAACCATGGATCCAGAGATATCCAACATCCTAGGATCAGCTTTGAACAGTTTCTCAAAGTAGCCAGCCCAGCGGGTGACAACTGCAGTGTCATCTGTAAGGACCGTTCCATCAGCTGCCCTGACTGTGACTCTCCGAGGAACAGATTCAGATGTGCGTAATGCTTCGATTCCTCTGTAAGCAGGACGTGGCTCGCTAGACTACAGATGGTGTGTCACTTGCTCACAGATTCCTCTAACAAACGCCTCTTTATCTGCCCTCAGAGCCCTTGCAGCCATCCCTCTCAGTTCCCGGTACAGACCAGAGTTGCCATTGAGCCATGCGCTGCGACTCCTCTCAATGATATCCAGGGTGCCCTGCGAGATGAAACACCTCCTTCTGGGAACACCGGTAACACCAACACAACCCTCAGCAATCTTCAGGGTCTTGTCACGGAAGGTCTCCCACATCACATTAGAATCGGCAGTCGTACCCAAATCTGAAAGTTCCTCACACAAACTGCATGCAAACTCATTAGAATCAGCCTGGTCTTGGAGTCTAGCCAAGTCCAGGCTCATTTTCCTAGTAGGTGGTAACCTACTGGACCTAAGCTGGATCCTAAGAGTAGCAACAACAAGTCTGTGGTCAGAATTCACAAACTGGGCACTTCTGTAGACCCTGTACTTTTTGCAAGAGCCTCCAGCGTCTGCCAACGAGGATGTGATCGATCTCCTTCACCGCACCACCAGTATTGGAGTACAACATAAAGCAAGAACATGATAATAATGTTCAATTACAGTGCAGTTAAGTAGTTAATTACTGCGTAAGTATGCCAGAGTGGGAGACACTCAATGTAAATTTTTGCCAAGTTGCCTATTAACATGCCCAGTTTATGGATGTGGCACAAAAGCCAGAGTGCCAGGGAAACCCAGTGCAGACATGTGGAGAACATTCAAAATCCAAATAGGCATTGGTCTTGGCGTGAGTCAAGTGCAGGTCCCAGGAACCAAGAGACAGCAGTGTGTTATTGCTCCATCTTCATTAAAATTCTCCATCAGTTCCCTATTTTTCAGCCATACAAGGAACCAGAATCAATTCCAGCAGCTGGCAGAATACAGGAGCCATCCCTGGATGGGTTGCCAGTTTATTTAACAGCACACACCTGAACAAAAGAACACTGTCTGTTATTGGGCCATATTAGAGTTTCGAAATCCTAATGTTATAGACAGTATGGTATAACAACTTTGGACTTAGGACTTCAAAGCCTGAGGTTGTGGGCTCAAACCCTACTACTAACACTGTGTGACCATAAGCAAGTCACTTCACCAGCTTGTGATCCAACTAGAGAAAGAAAAAAAATGTAACTAATTGCATCTTATATGTTGTAAGTTGCCTTGGATAAAGGCATCAGTCAAAATATAAGTATCTAGCCATCCCCCGCGGCTCCACCCGCATAGTAGAGAAACAGGAGAATCTTTAGAAATCAATAAACAAACAGGTATCGCTAGCTAAGCGGAGGTTTACCGATTCGAAAGGAGGCTAGCGTGGGCTTCCTCACTCCTGATGTCACGCTTCCCCATCCCCTCGGCCTGCTGCCTCAGTCTCGGATTAGTGTGAATATATTGCTCGTGCAAGGTAACTATGATGCTTAGCACAATTACAGAAGTCGCAAAATCAACCGGAACATTCAAGCAACTTATAGAAAAAAACCGATTTAAATCTGTTAAGTAGTTCTCTCATTCACAGAGATCTAAACAGAAGTAAGGAACGCCCCTAGGCTGGCGCGTCAGTGAGGAGGGTCCCACCCCAATCCCCTTGGCCCGCTGCGTCTGTCTTGAATTCGCACAAATAAATCGATACCGCAAGTGAACTATGATACTTAGCGCAATGAGAGAAGTTGCAAAATCAACCGGAATGTAAAAGCAAATTATAGAAAAAAAACCCAATCTAAATCTGTCAAGTACTTCTCTTGTGAAAAGCGACAGACATGCAGACAGACAGACGGTGGATTTTAAATATATAGAGATAAGGGATAGCAATTAATTTAATCTGTATACTGTACATCCATGCTTGGGATATGGAAGTAATCAGAATGCCCAAAGGCTGCCGATAGTAAAAAATGAAGAGACAGGCAGGCGATAACAAAAGCAGGATTTGAACCAGGGTCCCTACACCTGTGAATCAGCAGTGCTAATCACTTCTTCCCCATCCCAATTATAAATGTCTATCGTTATATGGAGTTTTAAACCAATTTTCGGTTGAAGAGGCCAGAACCTATTTGGGCAGCATCATCCCTTAGTAATGCACAGAATAAAAATAACTCTGCACGTCTCTTTTATTTGCACTTGAATCTTTAAAGAAAAGTGAGATCAAAATGGTAAAGCACATTAACAATAAACACTTGCTTATCATTTAAATGTGGATCTTAATGTGGATGTTGTCTGCTTTCAGAGAAACTCAGAAAATACTGTTAGTTTGTACTATATGTACTGCATCTACAGAATGATTAAAAATTGCATGTTGTGTTGGAAAAGTTTGTGGCTGAACAAATAAAATGAGTAAGTGAAATTAATTCCACGCAGACAGCTGACTTGTGTGTACTGACTGAATCCTCTCCGAGGACCCCGCTCATACTTTTTCTCTTTAATTACAAGTGAAGCACAGAATGGAATCTAATGGTTTAAATTATTCAATAAGATGGAGGCTTCCAGGAGTCCAAGATAGGGTAAACAGGCTAGGCTACTGTTTCAGGCAAATCAGACAGGAGCAGCAAGAAAAGTACTAAAAATGTCAAACAGTATACTGAAACAATCAATAAACAGCAACTAGACAAATGATGGTATAATTGGTATCATTAAGACATGCCCTCTTTGACTCTTTGATTACCATTTCACTCTGTACAGTATTATTTGCATATCTTTTCCATCAGTGATGGAACACCTTTTATTGCTCTTTTTTATGTGTTTGATCATTCCCATTTCTGCACTTGTACTGTTTATTTAGTTCTGCATGACTTTGGGACGGCTGCGGTTCATATTATTTCATGTTTCACCATTGCCATCTCCTTTGAAGTCAATCTGCTGTTGCCAAATATGAAGACAGGAGAATGCTGAATGCAAACGGGGAAGAGTGAATGTGTAGTGAATGTAATGAGCCTTCAGTGCGAATCTAGCCTGTGTCTGCCCTCCACTGTTTCCTCTCCATCTTAAAGCATGGTAAGTAGAAGAATGTCCCTTCATGTTTATCA
The DNA here is from genome assembly GCF_900747795.2 of Erpetoichthys calabaricus. NCBI lineage: Eukaryota > Metazoa > Chordata > Cladistia > Polypteriformes > Polypteridae > Erpetoichthys > Erpetoichthys calabaricus. The sequence goes on from NC_041399.2 coordinate 28,907,384, forward strand.
AATGGTTACTTCCTCCTTGCTCTTAAATAACTCTATCTTACCTTTTCTATGCTGAAATGAGTGATCCTTAAGCAGTCTGTAACTGCTAGTGTCTGACTTGGTCTTACACTAAAGTTTAATTCAATTCAGTAATTCAATTTTTGTATAGCACGCTTCACCAAATGCAGACACAGAGCAATGTTACAAGTTCTCAGGTAAAATGCAAGTACAGTAATTCCTTGTGATTCGTGGAGATAAGGGTGCTGGACCCATGCAAATTTGAAAATTTGTGTTTTGTCTTGGCAGATTTCTATATTACTCTACTTTTCCCTTTTGTATTATTTACTGTGTAGCCTTTGTCAGAATGCCTCACATTACCACTGTTTCTAAGGTATTGTACTTTATAACTCCTCCCCACCTTCCCTTCTACATTTATAACCTCTGGCAGTAAAATATAAGCAGGAGTAAAGCTACACTTTAAATAATGTATTATTGATAATATTCATAAATAATAACAATAAGCAAAGCACAAGTGAATATTGGCAACCATACAACCTGATAAATGCTGATGTGTAGTTTCAGGTGGCACATAGACATGTTTGCTACTTAAAATGTCTCAAGATAAGGCGCCATTTGTGGTCAGCTTTCTTCAGGACAGGCCGCCTGCCTGTCTCAATATGGCTGCCGAGTTGTGCTCCTCATGGCAGTGGAGTGACAGTGAGATGCTTCTTCATGGCGATGGTGTAAGAGAGGATAGGGAGGAGTAAAGCAAGCAAATTTATAGATTCTCTGTCCAAACCCTACAGCCAATAGGGTGCCGTGCTACTTAATGGCTTCTGATTTAAAACCAAACAGGCAACTTTAGACCAATAGAATTCTGGTGCGACACAATGGTTTCACACCTGCCCCCAATAGAATTTGTTAAGCTGATGCTTACCAGCTAGGTAATCTGGCTTTTCTGTGGGATTGATTGAGAGAGTCCAGCAGAGACTCACTTACCAAACTGGTTTTAGGAACTGCCCCTGACCCCTGTCATAAAATTACAAAGACTCAGTCCTAAAGGGGGGTCTCAAACCATTGCTGTTCTTCTCAGTGATATAACACTAATATTACATTGCTTTGTCTAACTTACAAATAAAGCCATACAAAATATTTATCAACTTATAATATACAAAAATTCACACCACAACAATCGGTGAATATGTTTTGGGCCCATGATTACTGTATATTCTAAGTTTATTGCAATAAATAAGATGCAAAAAGTTGTGAGAAACACAAGATAGAATGATCACTGTGCAAGCAAATTACGTGAGTGAGGCTGGCTGCTCAGACAAAGTACATAATTCAGCGGTTCTTTAGAGAACTGTAACTTTTGTGTAAAATGAAAATTACAATAAATTTGTGTGCAAATTTTCGGTAGTAAATGACAAAAATAATTAATAGTATAGATATAAAACAAAATTCAACAAATTACTAACCACAAAACGATAAACCCTTATGCCACAGACCGGTTTCGCAGTCAACGATGACGATGGTGTAGTTATGAAATTAAATCCCCTGTGAACAGCCTCCCGAAAGTTACGTAAAGGTTTGTTCTACCCTGAGAAATTGTAGAAGTTGGGATATCTCCCAGATGACATTTTCCAATCCAGACCAATTCACATGAACAAATGGGCACAGAACAAGAAAAAAAATCCAGTAACCTGATAGGTGTAATTGTTGAAAGAAAAAGACACCACTGATTGTGATCCTGATGGCTTGTTATTGCTCATGTTTAAAGCTAGCTCCCTCATCTTTCACCCAAAAGCCCTCGTGGTAACCGCTGAAACTGCCCAATGACTGAGTACTCCCGGAGTCGCTGGGATGTGCAGTGCATACCAGTAGCAGGACTACAGAATCAGCTGCGGTTTTGCGCAATAGGTTGAAAAACTCACAAAATAATTTCCATTTCATTATTGACAACTGTGGGATATGGCCGGCCGTTCATCCTGGCCAATACCCCCAGGCCGCCAGATGGAGCCCTCCCTGCAACATGGAGGTGCCCCGAATTCCAGCAGGGCCTCATGGACATTGGAGTTTTAATGCACAGCCCAGCATGGGGGCCGCCAGGAGTCACTGCAGGGAGGCCCAGGGATTTATATTTTCCATATAGCCCAGAAGTATTTCCAAGTCACGGGAACAGAAGAAATGATATACTTCCGGGCTGAAGAAAAAAAAAGAAGTTTTTACCTGACCCGGAAGTGCTGGATAATCACATGGACTGAGGGCTCAGAAGCACTTCTGGGTCAAGGACTATAAAGGACTGTGGGAAATCCCAGACAGACGAGCTGAGTTGGGAGGCAGGGTGGCTAAGCGTCTGGGAGATTGGAGGATTGTTTATTTGTTATTGTTTATAAGTATAGTGGAGTGGAGGGTGCTTTGTGCACATTATTGTCCTAATAAATATTATTTTTGGACTTTTATCTGGTGTCTGACGTTTGTTCGGATGGTTCAAGGGGTCGACAGTGCCTCTATTGTCACACAACAATCTCACAAACCGGCAGAGCCACAGATCATAAACCTACGAACTGCATGGGCCGACCTATATACCAATCTTTTCCATATTGCTAAATACAGAATACGTACACATAAAGACACAGATTTGTTAAAACACACAGAAAATAAAAGCAGAATCTGATTAACAGAAACAGAAACCAACAACATCTGTTCGTTAATGAATTATTTGAACTTTACCAAGTTTACACTGGAGAAGAGGAAAATAAAAACTCTAGTCAGGAGTATCCCTGGAGAAAATAGACAAAACAGACAAAATCGGACACAGTCACAGTTCTGCAGACCCCAGCCAACTAGCCGCACACTAGAGTAGAGTCTCTGATGGGATGTCCAGTCTAATGAGAATCTTTCCATTTGATGTCTCCAAGCCCCCCCAGTATCTCAGATAACTTTTCTATGGACAGGAGAACAGCTTGGCAGTGCAGCAGTGGCACCAATTTGCACATCTCGATTCTGAGAACAATCTCAATCTCTTCCATGAATTCTGGAAGATCTACAGCAGGCATGTCAAACTCACTACCATTGGTGGGCCGCTTCGACTGCCATACGTGCGTCAGCGGGCTGCACTGTAACAAATACTATTATACTAGTATACAAAGTTACTGTAGCTTTCTTTCCAATACTGAAAACTGTAACACTTAAAGTTTAAAGTTTAAAGAAAAGCAATTTATTTCCATACAGTCTCCATACAACAGTGTAGAATTAGAGTCTTAGCCTCTTAGCTAGGTCCTTATTATATTATATTCATTATATTATATTCATTGCTTATATGGGAGCCTTACAGTGTGAGATTTATTTCTTTTGTCCCGACACTTGGCATCTCTTGTTAGTAACCAGTTTGTCAATATCAGGCTTGAAATCTTGTGCAGCTGCAACTTTTATGAGGGATGAAAGGTGCTCGACGGTAAGTCTTGAGCGATGTGGGGTTTTGGTAGCTTTCATTAACGAAAACAATTGCTCACAAAGGTAAGTGCTTCCGAACATTGACAGTACTCTCGATGCCAACTTACGGATCTGCACATACGAGGGTGGCAGGTAAGCATACAAGCCTGGCACACCAACTTCGTTGTATTTTGCCTTCAGAATAGAATCTGACTGCACTTCAATCAATTCCATTTGGATATTCTCAGGAGCATTCCCAACGTTGTAAGAGAACAGCGCAATGCCCTGTTTGTGTGAACTGAAATCACGAATTCACTGAGTTCATTGCTCAGTAATTCAATTTGGAAAACAAATCCTCCAAAATTGAAATTTTACTTTACTAAGTTTATTTCAAAGTTTATATTGTAAAATAAGCTGATAAGCAAAAAGCCACCTGACCTACAATAATTTTACAAACTCAAAATCACAAAAATATGTTAATAAACAACTCACCAACTTCTCGCGTCCACTTCAGATCTTCAGCTGTAGTCTGCACTAATTGTTCGTTACAATACTAGCACAAAATTACATGAAACTAGAGCAAAAAAAATGTGAAAATATGCGGGCTATTACTACTCGTGATGGTCAGTTCTGCCCAGTGGCCAGTCTCACCAGCCCAGTCAGTAGTGTAACCTTAGCAGGTGCTGCTCTAGGCTCATGGCGGCCCTGGGCAGAGAAAGAATTGGTGGCCCCTTCGCCTGGCAATGTCAATATGGTATCTTATGCACGGCGGATGGCCACATCCGTTGCAGACACTGCATAGCCACCTTGTGCTCATGACACACTTCTATATATGCGTGTCCGAAAACCAAGTGGCGGCCCATGATATTCTCATTACGGCAGAACGTTATAATACTACATATAGCTTACTGCTCCGACTCTAGCGACATTTGTAAATACAGCGTACTAATTAACAAGAAACACAATGTTTTTTGGCCACATTGCCGTCAGCTGTGTCGTTATTTTCTCTTTCTGTTTTATATTCAATATATATTGGCGTGGCGGCCCCTGGGATTTGGCGGCACTGTGCAGGTGCACAGTTTGCACATGCCTAAGGCTGCCCCTGCTGCCCTCTGTTGCAGCCTAGCACTTCAGTTGTGACGCTGCGCTCATTAAATTTGGTCAAGGCTTGTGGCTATACTAGCAGATGACGTTTCCGGTACCGTAATGCCATGAGAAAACGTGCTTTTGTCAGAAGGGAGAAGTAAGAAAAGTCAATAAGTAACACTGAAGATGCAGAATGATTCAATCACAAACGATAGTAGTCATTTTGTACAAGTTCAGTGCTAACTAGGATCTGTCATGCGGGCCGCACAGTTTTCTGCTGCATGTGGCCAGGGGGCCGCGTGTTTGACATGCCTGATTTACAGGACAGGAGCATCCACAACAGCAAGAAGCTCGGCCAACTTGCACTAGGAGGAGACCTATCTGCTTCTTTGATTTTGTGCTCATGTAGGGGTCAGTAGCTGAGAAGACAGCAGTGTAACACTGACAGGGCTACCCCACCCTCGTGTGTTCACAGGAGGAGCGCAAAGGAAGCATCTGGAACTCCAGCCTACCAGAAACAGGACAAAACAACTGGAAAAAGGAATGGGGCAGAGCATGTGGAACAAAAAGAACGAGTAGCTGAGGCGCACAGGAGATTCTGAGGCAGTAAAGTGAGACACAGAGAGGAAAACAGTGCTAGGTAGAGCAGTGTGTAAGGCCATAGGCATTTGCCATTTTCTTGTGCCCAGGACATTAACATCAAGCTGACAAGAAGGAAAATGCCTTAGGGACTGCAATGCATTAATAAAGTAAGGTGCTTCAGCATCATCCAAAAACTTACCTGGTGTCCAGTGTGGTTCCTTTGAGGTTTGGTACAAAAATGATTGGTAACTTATTCCAAATAGTTATAGTTTTGTGTATGAAGAAATATCTCCTAACAATTTTGTTTTCATAACCAGCTTACATTTTTAGTTAAAGAACTCATTTTAATGTAACACATTAAATAAACATAAAAAAAGGCCCTGACATGACAAAAATCATAGATTTAGAAATGTAGCGAACAAATCAATAACCAGAATATTTCATGTGGCCTAAGACAAACCACAACACATAAACTGAAGTCAAAGAACAGAACAGAAAAGTATTTTTAAGTAGATATTTCTTTAACAATAATAATGCTAGGTTTTTTTTTTGTTTGTTTTATTTTGATTTATCCACAAACCTGCACAGTTACAAAGAGTACCGCAATAGCCTGACAATCCTGTATTCAAATCAGCAAACCATGGCAGTGCCCATAAAAAAAAAGAAAATGGCGCATTTCAAAAATACCTGGCCTGGTATGATTGTCCGAGTTTATATATGTGAGTTTAACCTTTGCTAGATTTTTGCATCCTACCTTAACTAATGCCACTTGAGGCAAGGCGTACTTTTGCCACCCGCCCCAGAAATTAGGCATTAACAACAAATAAAAATGTCAAAATTCTTCACCACTTCTCTTTGACCCAAAATGCATTTTTTACTGAGTTTTGCAATTGTGAAAATCTAAAAAAATCAACACTAATATCAATTATAGACATGTACCTTTGAAATGCGTGTGTGCCATTTTGATGCCCCGAAGCTTGCAGGAATGTGAAGCAATTCAAATTGTAAAACTGAGAAATTTGAAACATTTAAAATGAAAATTATTCTTACAGTTTTGAAAGGCATTATATACTGTACATTAGGCACATGATATGTCTGTAACTCTTATGGTTCAAACTTAACTCTCCTTTTTTGTATTATTATTTCCTAACGTTAAAAACTATACTTCTAAAATATATGAAAATACCACCCCGACCAAAATGCCGTCTGAGGTGATCGAGCGGTGTTGAACCATTTCCCTTCAGCCCATGGGCCGCCCTGCTGTCCTGTATCCAATACTACTGGGATAGACTTCGGCTCCTTACCATTCCGAATTAAATTAGGTAGGTTCAGTTAATGGGTGGATGATAAAATTATATTGAAAGCAATACCCTGTTTGCTTCTGAAAGATATCACTTTTACCTACAAGTGCATCAGTCAGGCCTCACATTTGAGGCTCTAGGAAGCAAATCCCACCATGGCTGCTTGCAATGAAATTTTACTTTGTAACACTTGAGAAAGGTCACATTTATTCATTCTCATATACAGGGAATGGTAACAAACGCAGCTTTTTAGTTGTAATAATGCATATTTCTGTGATTTTTACTTTTTATATTTAGCATAAAAGGTGGCATGAGATATTAAAGAATGTCAAGACTAACATTTTCTGTAACCCAGAAATGTCGTCCTCGTTTGCCTCTTTCTGAACACTGTTCACTCTTACGTTTGGCATCTGGCCTGTCTATATTAAATGTCACCCTGTAAGGATGAGTATCAAAACATTCTTTCCATGTTCCTTTCTAGAACCTTCCTGATAGTCAAGGGTTAAAGCTCCATTTATTTAATGTATACCCTTTGCTGCTGGCGCAGATGAATGGCAGGTCATTTGGGTTCAATAGTGCAAAGTCAATTATAGCTGTATGAATCGATAGCTGATTCTCCAAATCAACACTATAACGCACAGTCACTCAAAAGGGTGAAATTATAAAGTACTCTGACAGGCATTAGCGCTAGTGGGGTTTGGCCATCAACTCTTTAAGCAATCTGCTGTGGACTGGACAGAAAAGCTGAGCATGACTTTAGCTAATGTACAAGCTGGAGGCCTTTTAGCGGCATTAGAGTTATCGTCACCACTGGCTGTAATTGGCGAGATGGAGGTCTCCGTAGCACATCGTAAATCTACAGCAGAAGTTTGTGTAATAGCAAATGAGGTAACATATAAATAAATACAAAAAAAGAATATCAGTGTATACCAGCCTGCCCCCTCTCGTGTTAATTGTCCAGGTACTGTATTTATTAGGGATCTCTATTTTCCTTTCCATTAAACACAAGACCTTTATCAGGCTACTTTAATATGGAGCTAAAGACATATTGTGATGTCACTTAGCTCTTCACCAAATGCCATTCCATTCATTATTGGCTGTGCTCGATGCTGCCAAGATATGTTCAGCCTCCTACAATCTTGATCCATTCACAGAATGGCTGTTTTAGAGTACAATTGCCCACAGAGGTGTATCGACTCTTGCATATTGATGGTATGTGCCATACACTCCGTGATCCTTCGGATGTGTAGTAATAAACTACTCTGGCTTAACTGAACACTCACCAGTCGAGTGATGTCCTCCTCAGCACGACTGCTTAATATTGTTCATTAAAAGTTAAACATAATATTTACCCTTGTATAAATATACCCCAGAACATGAATGTAAGAAATGTACTTTTTGCTTTTAATCTAGAATACTGGAGAAGTGTACAGTTTTTCATGTGTATCATGTAATGATTTTAAGAAAAAAAAAACATGATTAAACTGCAAAAAATAGGGTAGAATTTGATTTAAAATTACATAAATATTTTAAAAATATCTGTTTGTTTTATCTTATTTTTGCAATAGAATGGGCACATTTCATGTTTTCTAGTGTAAATATGATTAATAAAAACCTTGATAGTGGCCCTGCTATAAAAGATGGGCCCTGTCGTTATGCTACTCAAGAGTCTCAAACAGTTCTAAAAATATCCACTAGAGGAGGAAATCCCACCAGAAACCCTGGATAGTAAGACAGAAGTCCATGTAGAATCTGTACAAAATAAAAGATTTATCCTTCATGAAAATACTCTGGCCTAACATGAAGCTCTGTGGAGCACAAAAGGCAATAGGTGTTGCCCACAATGCTAAGGCATCCAATGCAAACAAAGTCTTTCATCTCTTTGATTGGTAATAGGCACAATTATTGAGCTAACATTTCTTATTAACCACCTATAGAGGCTGGTGAAACTTACAAAATACTGTAGTTTACTAATTTAGTAATGGAATTAGGAGGTTTCCATTTTCAAAATAGCCTAAATGTTATTTTAATCAATTCATAAGCCAGTTTGTGAAATTGTGAAATTTTAATTGAATATATTGTTCCTATTACCAATCTGACAAAGAAATCAGGTAAAAAAATGTTATGGATGTTTGAAGCACAGAATGTCTTTGATAGAAGTAAGGAGGCTCCTTACTTGTGCCTCTGTTTTTATCAACCTAACACTAGGATAAGCAGAGGCTAAGCCGCCATCTTTATATATGCTGTTAATAGTGATGTCACACATCACACGGTACGAGTCACATGACCAAAAACAGTCAGTCAAGCAACAACAAAGATGGCTGACAAAAAAGAACTATGACCTCACCAAAATGGCAACAGCATATTGACAAATCACAAAAATAAAAATACGCAAACACATTAAAATCAATCATAAAATCAAAATAAAACCATGTAGAAAAAAGCCAAGCAAAATGACACCTTTTATTGGCTAACTAAAAAGATTACAATATGCAAGCTTTTGAGAGCAACTCAGCCCCCTTCTTCAGGCAAGAAAGAGCCTGAGTTGCCTCAAAAGCTTGCATATTGTAATCTTTTTAGTTAGCCAATAAAAGGTGTCATTTTGCTTGGCTTTTCTCTACATTCATAATGGCTAACACGGTACAACACCCTAGTACGACAAATAAAACCATGAAATTTATAAAAATAAATAAATAAGATTCTCAACAACTGACATCCAGCAAGTGAAATCATAGCATCTGCAAACAGATTTATTGTCAAAAGTGTACAAATAATCTTCCATACAGTCAATGTCTTACTCTGTAATTACGATATCATTATGTATGCACTTCTACAACCAATCAGCTCACACTTCAGGTCATTTGGCAGCTCTGTTACTTGCACTACATCTGTCTGGTGCTTGCTCTATGTTTATACCTGCCATTTATAGTATGCCATGGTAGTTTTACACATTTATTGGCATTTATTATTATTATTTGTTATTATTATTGCCTTTATTTGTATTATTGTCCGGAGCCCTTTCTTATTTGCAATGGTGATGGACAGTTTGACAGACAAGATTAGACAGGAGTCCCCGTGGACTATGATATTTGCTGACGACATTGTGATCTGTAGCGATAGTAGGGAGCAGGTTGAGGAGACCCTGGAGAGGTGGAGATATACTCTGGAGAGGAGAGGAATTAAGGTCAGTAGGAAGAAGACAGAATACATGTGTGTAAATGAGAGGAAGGTCAGTGGAATGGTGAGGATGCAAGGAGTAGAGCTGGCGAAGGTGGATGAGTTTAAATACTTGGGATCAACAGTACAGAGTAATGGGCAGCGTGGAAGAGAAGTGAAAAAAAGAGTGCAGGCAGGGTGGAATGGGTGGAGAAGAGTGTCAGGAGTGATTTGTGACTGACGGGTATCAGCAAGAGTGAAAGGGAAGGTCTACAGGACGGTAGTGAAACCAGCCATGTTATATGGTTTGGAGACAGTGACACTAACCATGAAGCAGGAGACAGAGCTGGAGGTAGCAGAGTTAAAGATGCTAAGATTTGCGCTGGGTGTGACGAGGATGGACAGGATTAGAAAGGAGGACATGATAGGGTCAGCTCAAGTTGGACGGTTGGAAGACAAAGTCAGAGAGGCGAGATTGTGCTGGTTTGGACATGTGCAGAGAAGAGATGCTGAGCATATTGGGAGAAGGATGCTAAGGATAGAGCTGCCAGGGAAGAGGAAAAGAGGAAGGCCTAAGAGAAAGTTTATGGATGTGGTGAGAGAGGACATGCAGGTGATGAGTGTAACAGAACAAGATGTAGAGGACAGAAAGATATGGAAGAAGATGATCTGTTGTGGCAAACCCTAATGGGAACAGCCAAAAGAAGAAGTATTGCCTTTATTAATAATCTGGGTCTGCTGCACATGCTCATTGTACAGTATACTGTACTGTGGTTACATTTTTGGTAGCAACAGCCAAGGTGAGTGTAAGTAAAGGTCAGAATACCAACCAATAACTGAATGAGCAAGAAGAAAATGAGAGTTAAATACAGAAAAGAGACTGTGACCAGAACACCAATCCTGCTGCTAGAGCCTACTGGTTTGAAAGCTAACCATAATGAAGAATAAGGAAAGGGTTAGTATCCAATGAGGGATAAGGCCGTGTGTAACTGGCACCATATTTACATTGTGGACTCAAAGGAGTGACAATCAGGATCACATCACAAGCAAATAAAAAAGACAATAATAAAAATATAATCTTTTTAACTTCAAGACCAATCATAAAAAACTTCAGAAATAGATTCCTCACATGTCAGGCCTCCAAAGTAAACAATACCAAAAGTATAAATCAGACTAAATACTACAGGGCGTAGCTTTATCATTGATTAATCATTTCGGTATTGAATTTTTATTTTTGGATTTGAACAATCAGTATTTTTTAACTTCTTTCCCTTTTCGTGACCTTAGCCTGTTTTCCAACCTAAATTGTGTTCTCTACTTTCTATTTTGGGTTCATCCTCTGGTCAGTTCTTCCCTTTCCTTCTAAGTGGCTCCTATGCACTTCCATGTACTTCCATGTACCTATGCAAATTGTAACTCTTGTCACTTAATGTTAACATCTAAACAATTCATGAAGTCACAGGCCAATGAAGCAACCAAATACATGTAAAAAATAAAACAAATGTGAATTAAATAAAAGTAACACTAACACAATCAGAAGCCCTAAAATCCTGTCAGCAACCAAGCAGCTACGAAAGGTGCCATGGTGGTTCTTCAGCGTAAAGTCATAGAGGACAAATTTTGGTTCTCAAAAGACCCATTCACATTTAATTTCCACAAAGAACCTTTTTATTTAGATTACAAGCAGTTTCCATAAATTTCAATGGACAGATCAGTGGTTCTTAAACTTTTTTTTTCTCGTAACGGATTTTTGCCTTTTGCATGTTTTTGTGAATATGTAGAATCGCCATAGATTGGAGTACGTTGAGGGTGGATTTTCACCATGGAAGCGGAGACCCATTTCAAGGCTTTCTGGAAAGTGTTTGCAAATCTTTATCATTCATTACTATTGTAATTCACAACTCAAGTGCGACCTAAATTCAGACATCATGTGACCCATAGATTAAGAAACACTGGAATAGATGATAACAGGCTTGTAAAATACCAAGTGGGTTTGCGATTTAAAAAAGATTCTCGCTGCATACAATCACGCAGGCCAAGTTCAGATTTACTGGGTCTCTCAGTATCCTCCTAGGTAGCTTACTATACACTCTTAAAACTATCCATCCATCCATTGTCTCCCGCTTATCCGAGGTCGGGTCGCGGGGGCAGCAGCTTGAGCAGAGATGCCCAGACTTCCCTCTCCCCGGCCACTTCTAGCTCTTCCGGGAGAATCCCAAGGCGTTCCCAGGCCAGTCGAGAGACATAGTCCCTCCAGCGTGTTCTGGCTCTTCCCCGGGGCCTCCTCCCGGTTAGACATGCCCGGAACACCTCACCAGGGAGGCGTCCAGGAGGCATCCTGATCAGATGCCCAAGCCACCTCATCTGACTCCTCTCGATGTGGAGGAGCAGCGGCTCTACTCTGAGCACCTCCCGGATGACTGAGCTTCTCACCCTATCTTTAAGGGAGAGCCCTCTTAAAACTAATGGTTCTTTAATGGCACTATTTCATTTTGGGAAGAGTTCTCTGCATATCAAGTTGGTTCTTTGTACTTTGAAAAACTTCCTAATGTATAGAAAAGAAAAAAATGGAAATATTTAATGTATGGTAGGCTACCTAGCAGGACACTAACTGAGTAAGAAAACCTGGACTTGGCCTGTGTTACTGTATGCAGCAAGAGTCCTTTTAAAATCACAAGCCATTGGTATTTCACAAATATGTTACCATCTGTTCATAGTTATTTACTGTATGGAGCCTGTGATAGATCTAAATAAATAAAGGTTCTTCCTGGAACCTTCATGTGGATAGGTCTTTTGGGAACCAAAAATGGTTCCCCTATGGAATCGCCCTGTCTGGCACCTTTATTTTTAACAGTGTACATTAAAGAGTTCTGTTTTAGGAACCTTTTCAAAGCCCAAGGTACCAACTTCACATGCAAAGAAAGCTTCCCAGAATGAAATGGTTCTTTTTGAAACAAGGGTTCTATGAGGAACCACACAACCCAGTGTGGCAAGTGACAAAACAGAATGATTATTTTTACAATTGGGGAACAATTTGCTCTCGGAGATTCAGGGGTGACATGATGTAAGTGTTTAAAATTATGAAAGGAATTAGCACAGCAGATCGCATCTGTTACTTTAACACAAATTCTGCGACAAGAACACAGAGAAATGCTTATAAATTTGTTAAGATTTCACACAAATGATAGAAAGTCTTCTTCATGTAACGATCCATAGGCATGTGGAATAAATCACCATGAAGTGTAGTGGAGAGCAGGACTTTAGGAACGGTCAAAGCCCAACTTGACGTTATTTTGGACAATCTAAGCAAATAGAACATCACAATTGTTCTAATGTGGCTATTTAATTGCACATCCCTTTTTAGTTGTTTAAAAGCAATTTGAAACGTTTTGATTAATACTGTAGGTTAGTGAGGCTAGCACAGAGGTGCTTGTAACATGATATATAAACTTTCATAGATTTACATTTATTTCTATATATATTGGAGAATACAATTTTAAATATTATGAAATAAATGCCAACCAAAAGAACAAAGCAAATATTTTAATAAAAAGGAAACTTTCAAGCAATTTGCCTATCAAAGAATGCCCCTGTGTGCAAGCTGAAGAAAACAGTAAATTGCACCAATCCGTCAGAACTTGCCATAGAGAACTCTGGGAAACTAGAAAAGCATCTCGCCTTGGCAGACTCAGAAACCTTTTTTTTTTCCTGCCTTACCCTAGAAAGTCTTATTTTAGAGAACATGTAAAGAAACTTCAGCCTTCCTGTGCCACAATGTCAGCAAGAGACAGTTTCTTTTTTACTCCCCGTGAGCTGTTCATGAAATAGCAGTTTGTAAAATGGGTTAGTTATGCATTAGCAGATTAGAGATTGCTTTGGCGTAAACCCAATATGGACCCATGTGTAAAAACCCTGGGTGAATGAATTCAATAAAAGTTACAGGTGGCTACATTCCTCTCCTTATTGCATTGTTTGTTATTTGGCTATATACACTGTAGCTGGGAATGAGATTTCTCAATTTATTTTTGAAACAGGAGCAGAACACTGATTTTAAAGCAGCATCAAAGCAGACAAAAATTGAAAAGCTGCCTCTTACCAGAGTACACAGTGTTACTACAGTAATTCTTATTCAATAAGCATTTTTTAGAAGTTATTGGTGATTTGCCTCAAGCTGCTCCTGACAATCTGAATACCTATTTCTGAGAGACGGCCCACGTAAGAAGACAGCAGGCAAGCGTTATCTGCAAAATGAAAGACAGAGTTTATTTTAAACAGTGTAGGGTTTTATTTTTTGTGCACACTATACCAAATTAAGAAACCCTATGGACTGGACTTGACTGTGCTTTTCGTTTCATATAATCGATATTCAACACGAGTGATATGCAGAACCGCAGCTTACGTTTGGGCAAAATATAAGACATGTCCAAGAGTGAGTCTTCAATTTATAATTAGCATATTTCAAGCCAGTAGTACAATTTTGTTGTTTTTAATTTTTTTTCAAAATGTATTATTTAGGGTCCAATTACTTCTTATACCTGGACAATCTTTGAATGAATGTTATTTTTTTTCTTGTATTCAATCTAAGGAAAAACTCAATTGGTCTTTGCTTTAATTTACAAAAGAAAGTACAAAATAATTGTTCATATTAAAGACTGAAAAGAATTATTATTCAAATCATTGTTATTAACTTTTATTTGTTTACATTCGCTCAACATATTGTTGAAACAGTGGCTTAATGATGAGCATATACAGCTCCTATAGAAAGTATTAAGTCTCTTTCACTTTTCACACAATTGTTTATGTTGCAATCTTAGTTAAAATCACTTTAACTCATTTTTGCACTCATCAAGCAACACTCAACACCCCAAATAACAAAGTGAAAGCTGAATTTTGTGAATTTTTGCAAATTTATTAAAAATAAAAAATGTAAATATCATATTGACACATGTACCCGGACCCTTTACTCAGTACTTCACTGAAACCTCGTTGGTGGAGATTAATTCCATCCTGGGGTGTTCTTGGGTCTGATGTGACAAGCCTTATACGCCTGGATTTGGGATTTTTCTACTATTCTTCCCTGCAGATCCACTCAAGTTCCATGGGTTGCATTGAGACTGTCAGTGGACAGCTGTTTTCAGGTCTCTCCAGAGAAGTCCAGGCTCTGGCTTGTCCATTCAAGAACATTCACAGAGTTGTCCCTGAACCACTCCTATGTTGTTTTTGCTTTGTGCTTAGGATCATTGTCCTTTTAGAAGGCGAGCCATTTGTCCATTCTGAGGCCCGGAGTGTTTTTGGAGCTGGTTTTCATTAAGGATATCTCTGTGGTTCGCTCTCTTCAGCTTTCTCACGACCCTGGTGAGCAGTACAGTCCCAGAGTGGTACTGTGTAGGCGATGAGTGGTGCCTGTTTTTTCCCCTAGATGGTTAGAATTGAGGCCCAACAGTTTCACCTTGGTTTCATCAGACCACAGAATCTGGTTTCTCATAGTCTGAGAGTCCTTTAGGTGCCTTTTTGCAAAATTCAAGTGGGCTTTCATGCGTCATTTGGCCACTGTACCGTAAAACCCTGAATAGTGGAATGTTGCAGAGGTAATTGTGCTTCTGGAAGTTTCTCTCATCTCCACACCCATTCTCTGCAGGTCACAAAGTGTGACTATCAAGTTGTTGCTCACCTCCCTTAGCATGGCTCCACTCTGTTGATTGTTCAATTTGGGCAGGCAGTCAGGTCTAAGTAAAGTCGTGTTTGTTCCAAACGTTTTCCATTTAAAAATTATGGAGGCCACTGTGCTCATGGGGTCCCTCAATGTCCAGATCTTTGCCTAACACAATCGTGTCTCTGAGCTCTGCTGGCAATTCCTTTGGTTTGGATTGGTTTTTGCTCTAACACACATTGTCAACTATAGGACCTTCCATAGACAGGTTTGTGCCTTTCCTAATCAAATCCAATCCATTAAAATTACCAGAGGTGGATCGTGTGGAAACATCTCAAGGATAATCAGTAGAATAGGATACACCTGAGACTAGTTTCAAGTGCCTTACCAAAGGGTCTGAATACTGAATACTGTCAATGTGATACTTCAGTTTTTTATTTTAATAAATCTGCCAAAATTCTTCAAATCATGTTTTCGCTTTGCTATTCTTGAGGGAAAAAATTGCATTTAAATGATTTTAGCATAAGGCAGCAACATAACAAAATAAGAAAACAGAGAAGGGATCTGAATATTTTCTGAAGGCATTGTACATTCTGAATTGACTTAAATTACCTAAAATTGAGTCATCAGTTTATTTAAAATACCTCACTGAATCAAAATGGTGGCTTCAAAACTGAACAACTTAACAGTTTATAGGATCTCATTGCTTTAATGATTAGAGCCAAAATGTAAAGGAAAAACAGAAATAAAACTGCTCTGCATATCTAAACCAGTACTACATAAGAGTTTCATGATGTTTGTGCCTTATTTCCAACAAAAATTCAATGATTGATAGATAGACAAAAAAGATATTGGCTACAGCGGTACTGGCAGACATTTTGGTTCCATGGCGAAGGTATTAAACTTAAAACCCCAACACTGCTAGTTGAGTTCCCACCTGTGACTCTTTGTATAACTCTAATCATGTTGCTTAACCTGCCTGTAAATAACTGTAAAAATATCTATAAGCATTTGCAATGTATTCTGAACTTGGTGCCTTGAAAAAAGGCATTAGCCAATTGTATAATATTAATAATAATACGAGTTAAGTATACCTAAACCAAAATACCAAAATGCAATTTGCTCCAAAATCACAAACGTTTTCAATGCCAATAAGATGAAAACTGAAAGCAACGCCTCGTCAGTAAGTTAACTTTCTTCCAACACAGCGGTCATGATGAGTGAAGCTTAGGTGAGATACTGTTGACCTGTCTGGCAGTTCCCTGAGAGGTGACATAAGGTAGCCGATATAAACTGATGAAAAACCTGAAAAGTTTTTAGTGCAAATTCACGACCATAGTCTTCTTTTTAAAGGAAACTAAAATACAGTCTGTACATCATAGTCATCTTATTTGAGATTTATTATGTTTGTCATGTCAATATATATTATAATAACTACTCAGTGACATGAAGTAGTATATGTGTGAATCGTAATTTGGCTGCATTCCCCTGCTTAATCAAGGGTGTCCCCAAGATATCTCATTATGTGCATGCAAATATTCCAGAATCTGAAAGTATCCAAAATGCGAAATACTTCTGGTCCTAGAGATGTTGGAATAGGGATACTCAACCTGCAATAATAATAATGTGACAAAAACATGAGACAATTTGTCATTAAAGGTTGCTCTCATATATATTATGATCATTGACTACGCAAAATAAATTCAATTTCCAGTGGCAATCTATTTTCATGAGGGGGTGTAAGATGTTTTTCTACACTGAAACTGTGCAACCTTAGATTAATTATATAAATTTCAGAAAGGCAAAAAGTATTCAAAACCATTAGAATAGAATAAAGAATGCTACAATTTAAAATGCAGAAATATGCAGTAAGGATTTAACAAAAAAAGAAAACTGAAAACTTCTCAAAAAAAATGCAGAAAAGGGATTTCTAAACTGAGATAGAGGAAACTGCAAATCCAAAAATGACACATTCAAACTTTCAAAACACTAAGGGCAAAACCAAAAATCCAAAATATAATATGGTTTTAAGAACTGCAGGTGTTATATGGAAAGAACACAGAAGGTAGCTAAAGAGAACCTTTACTAGGGACCAATGCCACAGGAAAAAGTCGTGGCAGCAGTTAACTTGAACAGCCGTCAGGTAATCCATTCCTACTGATTGCAGCAGTCTGGTTTTAATCAGGCTTTCTTCACTTGTTTTCATTTCTTTAACCTTTGTTTGTTTTGCTATTTTTGTGACTTACTTTGGTATATTTTGTTAATGCAAATGCTTTTGCTAATGTCTTTCTTTTGTTATTTAATTCTTTCTTGTTGTTCTGGTTTTCAAATATTTGTAGTTTTCTTTTTGTTAAAGTCCATAGATGCCTCAAGCCAGAGATGAGGTGTTGGCTTACCTTCTCATGTGGCTCACCTCTGCTTTTATGTAATCATTTGTGGAAAATTCTGCATGTTTGTTGGTCTTTTGACTATTTCATGTCGTGAAATACCAGAGTCCCCAAACTGCAGGTGCCCAAACACTTTCAGAAGTTGCCACTAAATAGGGAAAAAAACATCAAATATCCTGACTAGAAATCCAAAAGGCAGAGACAAATTGTTATAAAAATAAAAGGTTTATTTTAGCAAAAGGCTTTGCAAGCACCAAAGATCCAAAGAGCACAAAGGAGAAAAGAAGCAAGGCAGACCCAATAAACAAGTCCCAAAACAGAGTCTAAAGGCGGTGGTCGAAACAGAGCAGAGGTTCAAAAAATATCAATAAACACAGACCCAATATGAAATCCAGAGGCGAGGTCAAAAACAGCACAAGGGTTCAAAATCCAGAAAATCACAAAGCCATAGCAAAAGCACAAAAAGACAAGAAAATACTCAACTCCCAAGTGCTTTCAATGAATCTTGAGGAACCATGAGAGGTCCTCCAATAAACAGGGCGGAGGGCTATTCCCTGCAGTGGTTGGCAGGTGGTCCCGCCCCTATAGGAGCCACTCACAAAGCACATGGGACATAACAAAGGTTAGTTTCCTTTACCACCCTGCACATAGGAAAATGTATATAATAAATAAACATTAATATGGAAAAATAGTTTTAAAAACTAAACAAAACAAATAAGACCCACAACTTTGATCTCCAGCGCTGCTGCCTCGCAGTAAGGAGACCTGGGTTTGCTTCCCGGGTCCTCCCTGCGTGGAGTTTGCATGTTCTCCCCATGTCTGCTTGGGTTTCCTCCGGGTGCTCCAGTTTCCTCCCACAGTCCAAAGACATGCAGGTTAGGTGCATTGGCGATCCTAAATTGTCCCTAGTGTGTGGGTGTGTGTGCCCTGCGGTGGTCTGGTGCCCGGCCCAGGGTTTGTTCCTGCCTTGCTCCCTGTGTTGGCTGGGATTGACTCCAGCAGACCCCCACAATCCTGTGTTAGGATATAATGGGTTGGATGATGACTGACTAACAGACTGACTTTGAACTCCAGCCAGAGGGAAAATGCTGGATGAACCATGACAGTTCATTTTTGATCATTTAGATTTTTCCACTGGGCTATTTATTTTTTTACATTGGAAAATGTTCTGGGTTTATTCTCCTTGTGTTGCCTTTTCAACAGGTAACATTAAGTGTTTGCTTGTTTGGAAATGTACTTTTTAAAAAATCTTTGCTTTTTGAACTTTACTGTTTTTTTTAGCTCTTTTCTTTTTTTAATAAACTTTATTTTAAAAAAATTACTTTTAGTTATTGAGCTGGAGCTTTTTAATAATTTGCCTTTCCTTATTGAGATTTTTAAGCAAAGGCCTTTTGAGAATGCAAGTCTCAGGCCTTGTGAGATATTGAGATGTAGGTCTGTTTTCAAACATTATTCATACTGACAGCTGTAACCTAGTGAGAAATCCCACCCTCTCATCAACAATGAACATAATTACATAATTAAGAAAAAACTAAAGTAGTCAAACATGGGGTGGAGTGGTGGCTCTGAGGCTAAGGATCTGTGCTGGTATCCAGAAGGTTGCCGGTTCGAATCCCCATCACTGCCAAAAGAGATCCTACTCTGCTGGGCCCTTGAGCAAGACCCTTAACCTGTAAGTTAATGGCTGACCCTGCGCTCTGACCCCAAGGGGTGTGCGAAAACTAACAAATTCCTAATATAAGAAATTGTATAAGGCAAAATAAAGAACAAAAAAAAAAACAGTAATGAAATGTACAAACAAAAAAAATAACAAAGCATCAATGACAAAGAGCAAATTTGGAAAAAGAGGAAAAGGGAAAAGAACAAAAGAATTAAAAGTAGCAAAACTAAATTCAGAGGACAGACCTTTGGGAAATCCTCACAATTTAAAATGACAATTAAGGTTCTGAGACAGGGCTGATGCTTCTGCAAAAAAAGAGCTATGTCATGATTTCATATTCTGTGGAATTACTTTACAATATTTTTGCAGTTTTTTGGTATTGTTAATATCCATGCTTGTTTATTTTAATTTGTGGGAATACTGTGTCGACATTTGGTAATCGACTCTCATCATGGGTGCTACCATTCTGTTCATAGTTTTCATGGGTATGGCATTGTTGTTGTTGCCAGTTACAGGACTTGTCATTGGTGAGGTGCATGGCACTATCAGACCACCATTATAAAAGATTGCAGCCATCTTTAACAAGCTTCAAACTTTGGAGCCTCAAAACAAAAACAACAACTCCTGCGTGTTTAGTTATGAGGAATTTTAGCTTCAATTCACGACTTTCGACTTTTTTCTTTTAATTTTGATGATTACTTTTCTCATGGTGATTTTGTTTTTTGACCCTTATCTGATTACTGACTACAACATTATTTTCATTTCCATTTTCACGATGTGTAAGTCTTTAGGTCAGACCAGCACCCCACCTTGGTGATTATAATTATGTGTGCGGGTGACAATTAGCAAGGTGCAGAGAGAGTCCCCCTGAAGATATTTGGCAGCCTCAGCAAGCACCACAGCTGTTAAAGATAATAAAGGTAACTCTTATTTTTATACATTTGCCCAAGAACCTCTTTATTTTTATTTTACACGTCTTCCAAAATAAATACTGCCTTTTGATGATGTTTCATTACACTCATGAGAAAAACTGATCAGAGACGGTTTTGTTTGGCCCAAAACAATTGATCTGCAGGTTGAATATTTTACAGAAGCCCTGCATTTGTGTATTTGAAACAGCAGGTTATGTTACAAATTGAAGTAAGTTGATGAACATGATTTAATTTATGATGAATTGATAAATTATTTAAATTAATTTAAGGGCACAGCTAAAACCTGTATTCTAATAGAGATGATGCAAAACTGAGAAAGGCTTGGGAAAGGGAATTTCTTACAGCTTGACTTGGTTATCCTGTTTGCTGCATCATGCTGACCTTGCATTGTACTTTTTAAAAAGATGAATCCAAAACTTACTAGATGTGTTTTCCATTAAAACGGTAGAAACTCTGTGTTTATATAAATTATTCAGCTTCTTCAGAATTAGAGATTATGTGATTCCTTGAAAAAAGTACACATACATCCTAATCCCTTGTGTTGAGTGATGAAAATTTGATGACCGTTACCTTGCGTTTGTATCATTACCGTTATTTATTGAAAGACACTCTCAGCAGCTGAATCCTAATCTGCACAGCTCTGATTCTCCCAGGTTTAACTTTTTGAGAATTTGCACAATGTTGCTATGTCAACCACTAACAGTGATGGAATTGTTTTGGTCCATTGCAATTTCATTTATTTTGATAACTTTTTTCATTATTTATGATATTATATTTCCACCAATGTTAGCTAAATATATGTATTAGTTTTATTTTTTTTAAATGTGTTATCCTGAATGCAACCTCTGTTTTGTTACAAGAAGGAATTTGATCATTGACATTTTGTCTTGTTTTGAAACCATTCTTTGCAACATGGAGAGACATATGCCATGCTATCTTCGTTCTTATGGATAATCATTCCCAAAATTAAACATATTTTAAGCAGATCTTAAATCAATGAAAAATAGCATTCAGTAGCATTGGACACCATAGGTGAGTGTGTCACGAACCTCAGCAGAAGAGAATTTCAGCATTATATGAAAAGTGCATTTTTAAGTGTAAGGTAAAATATATTGATAAATGAATTTTTATAATTTGAAATATACTTAAACATGTCTTCAGTTATAGATAAATATGATAATATGTTTGTTTTAAGATGGTCTGGTTGTTATTTCTAGATATTTTAGAATGTAATCAAGATATCTTAATGTGTATTTCAGATATTTTCACATTGACTCACATCTAAAATATCTAAAATACATTCTTAGGTACAGTATCTCAGATTATTTCCCTGTTACCCTGGGGCTCTCATTTATTTGAGATTTCTTAAAAACAATTCTAAAATATCTTATATTTAATTTCAAGATATTTAAAAATATCATTTAAATTTAAAGAAGGTAATATTTACTTATCTAAATACAGTTCAGATATCTCCAGTGCATTTCCAGATATCTCAAAGTAGCTTACTGACTATTCTCAGATATCTGAAATGCAATCCAAGATGTGCCAGTTTGCAGAGTTGAGGGCAATGCCGTACAAAATAACGCGTGACTGTAATCTAATCACATTTCTCTGTAATGAAGTGGTGTAATCTGTTGCAGTTTAAATTCTCCTAATAATAATACAGTTACTGACCTAACTGTAGTATATTTATGTTTTGAAGCAGAAGATATGTACTGCAAATGTCTTGAAGAGCAGGCATTATATTTTACAAAATGTGTGAAGAGGCGACTGTGGTTAACTAATCTGTGTGCCCTGCCTGATTTGCACTGTACACACATAATGTTTTCATGCATACATAGCCAAGGTTGCCACATGTGCTGTTTTCGCACCAAATTCAGCCATTTCTGAAAGACTTGTGCAGGTAAAAGTTTTGATTTGGTGGTGTGCAGGTTATGTGCGGCCGTCCAAACGGGCAAAACTCCTAAGGACCCTCACACCCCGACATTGATAACGACAAAACTTCAAATGGAATCCAACCTGGATATCTACCCTGTTGCCCTAACACTCCCCCTGGTTGTCAACAGCGGCATTCATTGGGCTAGTCCAGAGCGCCATTAGGTGTTTTTTCAGCTGTCATTGGGCTGGAAATATTTCCAGGTCCTGGGAGCCCTGTGTGTTGTCCACATTGTATTTTAAGGCGCTGTCAGCTCTGTATAGGAGAGGTGTGTTATCTTATGACATCACATGATACTTTGGGATTGTGTTAAATTATTGATTGTTTAATTAGTAACAAATCTATTCATTACATATAAATTTTTACAATATGATGTTTAAACATATGTTACAGTATAACACTAAAATTGAACAGTGTCTCTAATTGGAAGTACAATCCATAACATATATCACATAAACAGTTAAGGGATGTAATTATAAATGACACTAAAACTCCCACCCTAACACAGAACAGAGACCCACACTATATTATACTATTATTAATTAAAGCAATAGCTTGTTTCTAGAGATTCAGGCAGCTGTGTAGCAGACTTATTTTAGTATAACAGTAATAAAATATTGCCAAATTCTAAAGAAGCTCTGCACAGTTCCAAGCAAGAAAAGTTTAGTCTTTAACTAGTTTTAGACAATGTAAAATACACTGCTCAAAAAAATTAAAGGAACACTTTGAAAACACATCAGGTCACAATGGGAAAAAAATCCTGCTGGCTATCTCTACTGATATGGACTGATATGGTAATGTGTTAGGAACGAAACGATGCCACAGCGTTTGATGGAAATGCAAAATTATCAACCTACAGAGGGCTGAATTCAACGACACCCCGGAAATCAAAGTGAAAAAAATGATACGGCAGGCAGGCGAGTCCATTTTGCTGAAATTTCATTGCAGCAACTCCAAATCGTACTCAGTAGTTGGTATGGCCACCACATGCCTGTATGTATGCGTGACAACTTGAATTCCACTTGAATGCTTGATAAACTAGGAGGTACAAGTCAGACAATTCTGAGAAAACCAAGTTACCTGAATTCTCTGACTTATGACATAACACTGACCTTTCATCTCAGCCATTTGTATAAACTGAAAAATATAATATGGTCAGGAAGAAATGCCGTTTTTGTAGTCAAACTGCATTTGGAGTAAAGTCAGACACATTAAATACGTTTAGTTTGCTTTTTATTTTCAAAAAAATCATATAGTTTAATTACCTTTTTCTCTTTTTTTTAACAGACCAATTAAGAAGTCAATCCTGACTTTGCATTCTCAAAATAGTTCAGAAATTTGCTGAATTGAGAAAGCAAAGTCCGATAGCATGTGATCATCTGACTTCCACCCATAAGCTGGCACAGGACCCTTTCAGTTCATGCTGGTAAGTTCCCTTAAAGGCATAGCCCTGCCAAAACAAATTAAGCAATACTGCAAGGCTTTCAGGAATTATTCAGACCCTTTTATGTTTTTTTTTTCTAATTTTGTTACATTTCAACCTAAAATCGTTTAAATTAAGTTTTTCCCTCATCAGGTAATCTCAAATAGTTCAGAATGACAAATAAAAAAACCCCAAAACTGTAATATTACAACGACACAAATATGTAGACCCCACCTTTGCTAATACACTTGAAATGTGGCTCAGATGTACAGTATCCCATCCTGCTGATCACGTTCTTAGGTGTCCATCTGTGCTGAATTTAATTGACTGCAGAAGATTAGGAAAGGCTCACACCTGTCTATTGGAGGTGCCACAGTTGACAATGTGAGTCAAAGCAAAAAACAAGCCATTTGCTCAAAGGAGTGCCTGTAGAGCTGAAAGACAGGATTGCGCTAAGGCTGGGGATGGCTACAAAAAAATTCTTGCAGCACTGATGGTTCCCAAGAGCACAGTTGCCTTAATTATTCTTAAATGTAAGAAGTTTGAAACAATCACGGCAAACCTTCCTAGAGCTATCCACCTGGTTAAAATGAGCAATAGCGGGAGAAGGACCATGGTAAGAGAGGTGACCAAAAACTTGGATACTCTTGCTGAGCTCCAAGGAACCTGTGTGTTGACGGGAGAAACTTCCAGAAGGACAACCGTCACTCTGATATTCTGCTAATCTAGAGTAGCCAGATGACACATGAAAGCCCACTTGGAGTTTACAAACAGGCACTTGAAGGATTCTCAGACAATGATAAATGAGATTCTATGGTCTAATTAGACCAAGTTTGAACTTTTTGTCCTCAGTTCTAAGCATCACATCTGGAGGAACGCAGGTACCATTCATCACCAGCACTGTACCATTTCAACAGTGAAGCACGGTGGTGGCAGCAACAGGCTGTGGGGTTGTCTTTCACTAGCCGGGAGTGGGAGACTAATCAGGTTTGAGGGAAAGCTGAATGGTGCAAATTACAGAGAATTCTTTAATGAACACCTACTCCAGAATACTCTTGATCTCAGACTGGGCTGAAAGGTTCACCTTCTAACGGGACAATGACCCTATGCACAAAGCAAAGACAGCACAAGAGTGGCTGGGGGTCAACTGTGTGAATGTTCTTGAGTTGTTAAGTCAGACCCCAGACTTGATCCCAATTGAACATCACTGGAGAGACCTGAAAACAGCTGTCCACCAATGGTCTCCATCCAACCTGACAGAGCATGAGAGGATCTGCAGAGAAGAATGGAAGAAAGTCCCCAAATCCAGATGTGCAAAGCTTGTTGTGTCATACCCAAGACTTCAGGCTGTAATAACCAGCAAAGGAGCTTCAACAAAGTACTGAGAATAGGGTCCAAATACTTAAGTCAATGTGATATTACAGTTTTTTATTTTCAATAATTTTTTGCACGTTGTTCTTTTGGGGTATTGAGTATTGCTTGATGAGGGACAGCATTAATTTAAATTACTTTAGAAAAGGCTGCAACCTAGCAATATGTGTAAAACATAAAGAGATGTGAATACATTCTGAATGCACTGCAAGTTCCCTGGGAATGAAATATAAAAGTAATATTACAAACTTATCTTAGTGTCTTGAATGCTCTTAGTCTAACTTCTAGTAAAGTATTATTGTGAAAGTGATACAAAGGAAAGTCTCCTTATTATCAGTTTATAAAAAAAGATACCCAGCACTGTGTGTTTCATGTAACACTGACTTGGATAAGATGAAGAAGAAGTCCTTTCAGTGAATTAGCACTAATTATGTTATGAATGTTTATTGGTCACACCTATACAGCAAACCCCCTCAATTCCAAACAGGTCTTCCTGACCTCTGAAACATCTCAGATGCCCAGTCAAAGATTTTCACTTTATGCACCGCTTGAAACCCAGCAGTAACCTAAGCTGAGAAGTAGGCACTGGTCATTAAGTTCTGAGTACAATGGAGCCAATGTAACACGTAATTACTGGCCATGTCTTTAGGCTGCAGCCACAAATGCTCTAATTGTATCCTCCTTGTCTCCACCTGTCACATAAAGACTTGCATTAACAAGGCTTTCTGTTTTATTTGAGCCAGTAAGAGACCAGGTGTTTAATTAGTGTTCTCAAAGCATTTTCGTAACCTACTCTGCAGTTAGCTGAACATTTCTGGCTACTAAGAACACATTTAAATATTATGATACAAAAGAGACAGGATGAACCGTTCTGACCCATGCTGTTAATATGCAATTAATGCCTCGTTTCCAAAATTCTAAACAGAGCCGTTGCTTGCTGTGCACCTCCAAAATAGTAACCAGAATAGAGATGGACTTTTTAAATAAATTTGGTACTTAGATATCATAAAGTGGTCTTTAAATATTAGTTGAATAAGTTAAAAAAAAAACAACTTTTCTAGTATGTTTCAAATAGGCTGAAAGATGCTGAGTGAAGAGTGCTGTTTTGCTGGCAAAAGGCAGAAGAATTGCCCCCCTGTATGCTGCAAATTCAGAATAATATATGTTAGGAGTTTAGTTTTATATATAAAATTAAAGGAACACTTTTTAATCAGAGTATAGCATCAAGTTAGTGAAACTTCTGGGCTATTGATCACTTTGAGCTAGTTTGGTGTTATTGAAATAAACAACAGGTGCACTAGAGGGGCAACAATGAGACAACCCCCAAAACAGGAATGAATGGTTTAACAGGTGGAGGCCACTGACATTTTTCCCTCCTCATCTGTTTTTTCACTAGTTTTGCATTTGGCTACGGTCAGTCACTACTGGTAGCATGAGGAGATACCTGGACCCTACAGAGGTGGCTCAGGTAGTCCAACTTCTCCAGGATGGCACATCAATACATGCCATTTCCAGAAGGTTTGCTGTGTCTCCCAGCACAGTCTCAAGGGCATGGAGGAGATTCTAGGAGACAGGCAGTTACTCTAGGAGAGCTGGACAGGGCCGTAGAAGGTCCTTAACTCATCAGCAGGACCGAGTTTCTCTTCTGTTTGAAAGGTTGGAAACACCCATGTTCCCTATTCTTCATCACTACATTATATGCACTCTGCTTTTAGATCTCATCAGTTCTTCTCAGTTCTTATGCACTCAGAAACCGCCCTTATGACTAAAGACATTTTGGTGAAGCGAGTGGGAGACTAGTTGGACTACGTTGCTGGGCAAGTTGCACTATATGACTGGCTTCACGAGAGCATCCCAATGTCTGTTTTTGATTGGCTAAGATAATGTAAATGAAGGCTACGGCTGAAAATCACTGGAACAGTCACATAATCAGACATGGCCTTAATTCTACTCAACTGGTAGAGTCTTAAATGTACCCTTCATAGCTCAATTGTAAAATAATAGTGCTAAAAAGAAATTAAAGGAACGCTTTGTAATCCGAGTATAGCATCAAGTCAATGAAACGTCTGGGCTATTGATCTGGTCAGTTAGTAGCACAGCATGTTGTTAATCAGTTTAATGAAATTATCAACATGTGCACTAGAGGGGCAATAATGAGACGACCCCCAAAACAGGAAAGTTTTAATAGGTGAAGGCCACTGAAATTTTTCCCTCCTCATCTGTTTTTTCACTCGTTTTGCATTTGACTACGTTCAGTGTCACTACTGGTAGCATGAGGAGATATCTGGACCGTACAGAGGTTGCACAGGTAGTCCAACTTCTCCAGGATGGCACATCAATACGTACCATTTCCAGAAGGTTTGCTGTGTCTCCCAGCACAGTATCAAGGGCATGGAGGAGATTCCAGGAGATAGGCAGTTACTCTAGGAGAGCTGGACAGGGCCGAAGAAGGTCCTTAACCCATCAGAAGGACTGGTATCTGCTCCTTTGGGCAAGGAGGAACAGGATGAGCCGTGCCAGAGCCCTACAGAATGACTTGCAGCAGGACACTGGTGTGAATGTCTCTGACCAAACAATCAGAAACAGACTTCATGTGGGTGGCCTGAGGGCCCGACATCCTCTAGTGGGCCCTGTACTCACTGCCTGCTACCGTGGAGCTCGATTGGCATTTGCCATGGAATACCAGAATTGGCAGGTCCACCACTGATGCCCTGTGTTTTTCACAGATGAGAGCAGGTTCACCCTGAGCACATGTGGCAGATGTGAAAGGGTCTGGAGAAGCCATGGAGAACATTATGCTGCCTGTAACATCATTCAACATGACCAGTTTGATGGTGGGTCATTGATGGTCTGGGGAGGCATATCCATGGAGGGACGCATAGACCTCTACAGGCTAGACAACGGCACATTGACTGTGATTAGGAATCAGGACTGAATTCCTTGGACCCATTGTCAGACCCTATGCAGTGATTCCTGGGTTCCTCCTGGTGCACGACAATGCCCGGCCTCATGTGACGAAAGTATGCAGGCAGTTCCTGGAGGATGAAGGAATTGATACCATTGACTGGGCCACACGCTCGCCTGACCTCAATCCAACAGAACACTTCGGGGTCATTATGTTTCAGTCCATCAGACGCCGTCAGGTTGCACCTCAAACTGTCTGGGAGGAGACCCCCCCAGGACACCATCCATCATCTCATTAGGAGCATGCCCTTCCCCCCGATGTTGTCACGCATGCATACAAGCACGTGGGAGCCAAAAAAACTACTGAGTACGATTTGGAGTTGCTGCAATGAAATTTCAGCAAAATGGACTAGCCTGCCGCATCATTTTTTCACTTGTGATTTTCGTGGTGTCTTTGAATTCAGCCCTCTGTAGGTTGATAATTTTTATTTCCATCAAACGATGTGGAATCCTTTCATTCCTAACACATTACCCAGTCCATATTAGTAGAGATATCCAGCAGAATTTTTTCCCATTGAGACCTGATGTGGTTTCAAAGTGTTCCTTTAATTTGTTTGAGCAGTTATATATCATGTCACACACGTGTGCATGGGAGACAGTTTACAGACCCGAATAAATGTGTTTCTCCATCAGACCAGGGGTTGGTGCTGTTCTTTAACACTTTCTCCTCTGTTCTTCAGAAGAGCCCGTCTCCTAGAGACATCACTTCCACTTCCAGTCCCTTAGAACCCACCTCTTCCTGTCTGCCAACTATATAATGGCCACGTTTTTTGTTATACCCAAGTTCTATTTTGGACTGAAGCCTATTTAGATATGTTGCTTCCTTATTTGCTTAATTTTCCCAAGTATATGTGGTGGAAACCCAAACTCTTTATGCTTGTTGTCTCTCTATTTTATATATATACTAGTCATTCCCTGCGGCTTCGCCTGCATATTAGTGAAACAGGACAGTGAGGAGGGCCCCACCCTGCTCAATACTCCTGACGTCACTCTTGCCCCTCCCCTCGGCCCGCAGCCTCTGTCTCGGATTAGCACGAATATATTGCTCCTTGCAAGTGAACTATCGTTCTTTTCACAATGAGAAAAGTCACAAAATCAACCAGAATGTTCAGGCAAATTATAGAAAAAACAAGATCTAAATCCGTTCAGTAGTTCTCTCGTTCGCTTACTAAGCGGAGTTAAGGTTATGCTCCGAGGCAGACATGTGAGTGACTCCCTGCAGCACAATGAGTCTCTCTTGGATTCATGCTAATAAATTGGTACTGCAAGTGAACTATGATACTTAGCGTGATGAGAAAGTCGCAAAATCAATGGAATATTTTAGCAAATTATAGAAAAATACCTGATCTAAATCAGTTATGTAGTTCTCTCGTGAAAGTGGACAAACATAGAAACGGGTTTAAAAAATGATAAGAAATTTTGCGTTTTGACCATAAAATTTTTAAAACCGTTTCTTAGCGAGCACTTATTGGCCAAGGGTAACCTACATTCCAAATATCAAGTCCCAAGTCCTCATGGTTTGGGAGATTTTGTGATGAGTGAGTCAGTGGTATTTGGCTTATATATATATATATATATATATATATATATATATATATATATATATATATATATATTGTGAATAAAGGCGCTATATAAGCGTCCGACCCGGCACAGATTCACACTGAGGCACGTGTAATGGAACAGAAATCTTTTATTTTTCTTCACCTGTGAGGCACATCTTCCCCGTGAACCCCACAGGTATAACACAGTCCCAAAGTACCTTATTTTCAAGACAGCAATCCTTCCGCTGGCACCACCACTCCTCTCAGGCAAACTTGTTCTCTTCCTCCCGATTCTGGCCCTGAGTGGTGGTTGCTGTCTCCTTTTATGGGCCTCCCGGCAAGTGCTCCTGGTACTTGCTCACCTGTTCCCAATCGCACTCCCGGGTGGAGCTGATGATTAGACCAGTTGGGCTTAATGATCTCTGCCTCACCCCCTGGCGGCCATCCCAGGTCCCCACAGGGTTGGGAAGAACTCCATCTCCCATGAAACCCTACGGGAAACTGAGGCATCATCAGCAACCAGGGAGGCTGCCACCAAGCGTCCCGGGGGAGGTACTGAGGAGTCCATGGCTGCTCCCCTGGAACATAAGCAGAAGGGGTGTCCTGGCCGGGCATGGACCCCGGCCGTCCTCCACAATATATATATACTAGCCATAGTACCTAACAAAGACAAGTAATAGAGTGATTAAAAATACCTTCAGTGCCTTTCCTCTGTATTTGCGTGTGTGTGAACGTCTCTTCACCTGTGCCCCCTCTCTCGAGCACATTCCTAGAAATCCTGCGTCTCAGACTCTGTGATGATTTTTTAAGGCACTTTTCTCACCCCCTGTCCTGTGTTATACCTGCTGCCTTTGAAGACGACGCTCTCAGCGTGCCTCATACACCTTTACTCCTCTTTGTGCATCTCACATTGGCACTTCCTCATTCATCACTAGAGCCAAAGACTAATTAAAAAGAAGTTCGAACCATAACACTTAATGTATATTTCCTAACTTTGGTACATTTTCGGAATAAACTTCCTAAATTGTAAATTGTGTGAAATATACTTTTAATCGTGTCCTCCAACTCCTTGACCATTTCCTTATTTAAAATAATTAGTTTGTCCTAGTTTGGCTCTTCTTGTGATGAGGTAGCGATTTGTTGAAAATCCAGGTGTGTAAAGCTTATTGTGTCAGACTCAAGAGGCTGGAATCGCTGTCAGAGGGGCTTCAATGAAGTACTGAGCAAAGCGACTGAATACTTATGTCAATAAACTATTCCAGTTTTTTTATTTTTAATAAATTTGCAAAAATTTCTGGAATCTTGTTTTCAATTTGTCATTCTGGGGTATTGACTGTTGTTCATTGAAGTAAAAAAATATAGCAACATAACAAAATGTGAAAAAAGTGGAGGGGTCTTAATAGTTTCTAAGGACACTGCACTTTGACCCTAAATCAATGTACTTCCAATGTGACACTACATATTATTTATGCTTTTGTGCTTTCTAAGTGTTTCCTCATAACTGAAAAAGCGACACTTCTACAAGTGATAAGTTTTCGTTTTAGTGAAAATTTCAAACTGCACCATGTTCTGCTTACTGTTGCTCAAACTATCAACAACTTCTTTTCTTTTATTTTGTCATTATTTCTGTGTCTCAGTGATTAGATTAGAATAAACTTTATTACTGTCAAGAGGAAATGTACATGCATACGGTAGCAGAAATATAAAAAACAAAGATACAGACTTGATAAATAAATAAAAGTATATTGTGCATAAATTGCAGAATTAATGTAGAATACAAGCATTTACTTTGGGGAAAGCATCCCAACTAAATGAGTTTGCCCTCTTCAGAAACAGGAGCCATTTTACAGAATTGAGAATCTTCAATGAATACACAAAGCAGGGCAGCTTTACGCAGAATGGTCTGCAAGCTGGTCGCAGTTTTCCTTTCACTTATCTTTCTGTACTTTTATTCCATTAAAAATTACCTCTAACTCCACAAAAAGCGCACTCTTCTTAGAATCCAACCTGGTCAATATAATGGTTGCATTTCAAAGTTGGTTTTTGTTTGCTAGCTTTAGATAATGGCTTGGGAGTAATCTGACCTTTTTATCATTAGTGAAAGGATGAGATCCAGACTTGAGGAGATCCTGCCATTTAGCAGGCATGTACTTTTGGAGCTATCTTACTCTAGGGCCATTATAATGATGGCGAGGCTTTTACAACAGAGAAATGGTTATTCATTATCTGTGTTTATAACAAATGAAAGACAAATGTAGACATTTTTGTAAATTAAAAGGTTTGCATTAGGCAAATGATAGCAAAAAGAGAACTGGGAAGCTTATTTATTTTTACAGAGACCATTCTAAATTTTTCACATTTTGTAACTCTTCATGACTTGGAGATACTTTTTGAGCGTCTATTTGTTTAGAGAAAATTTCAAAAATAATAAAATGGAAAAGTATTCTTTAACAAATTAACATCTATTGGCACCGGTTTTTAAGGAAATGCATGGAGCGCAGCATTGGTGTCATAATGTGATGTACAGGACACCCCCCTGATCATGTGAATGCGGAGCCCACCCCAGCAGCATGAAGTGTGATGCAGAAATGAACCCTCGATGTGGTGCCCCTCTATTGCAGTGCGCAATTAACCCATGTGTACATTTTATTGGCTAGAAATTACATGAATCAAGTTGCAATATATGTAAAGGATGTGATGATACAAATAGATTATAATTGAATTATTTAAAAAGGTCAGTACTGCATAAAATTGTTTAAAACATTTTCCACCAGTAATTTCATAACTTGTTGGAAACAACAACTATTTAATTTACAGCAAATTTAGACCTCTAGAGCCCTAGATCTGTCAATCTGTTTTATTATTATTCAAGCACCACTATCTTGTTAAGTGGAAAGAAAACGCATAAACAAAATTCTCAAGAAAGAATAGTTAAGCTTCTTTATTCAGCAGCTGTGCCTCATTCTTTTCAGAGATGAATCCATTTAATATTTTCAACAACATCAGTACATTTTCTGAACAGAACGTCATATTTACCAGTCCTCCTACTAAAATCCAGGATCTGTTCATTCTCACGACTCCCGGTTGAATTTTTGCAAGTCCTAAAAATAGATAAAGCTTAACATGTAGGTTTTTTTTCCATGATATTTTTCATATTGCTTGCTAGAAAATCACCAAAAAGTAAAATTGGAAATCGTGAAATTGATTTTTGGATCAAAATCTTGGACGTATAGACTGGTCTATCAAGGAGTAGTTTTAAGTCTTTCAAGAAAAAAATGGGTCTGGAGTGGTCCATGTGGGACTTCTGTACAAATTACACCTTCACTCAATGGAAGACAACACAACTGATTATACTGTACGATAATAGAGAATCAAGCTCATTAATATAATAAATATTACATATGTACACAAACAAATGCTCAATAAAATGAACAGGAAATGGAATCAAGTACACAACTTCAATTAATATGAAACTAAATACATTGACTTTTTTAGGCAGTTTTATCTGTAGGTGGCCTAACACCTCTGTGTTCATCAACCTTTACAAATCTAACTGTGTGTGTGTGTGTGTGTGTGTGTGTGTGTGTGTGTGTGTGTGTGTGTGTGTGTGTGCGTGTGTGTGTGTGTGTTTGTTCATTTCTTTCTCTTCATCATCCAGTATGTGTTCTGGTAGGGCAAACAAGCTATCCGTTATCTTCTCTTATAAATTTCTTTGAGTGTGTAGCGCGTGTGCATACATGCACTTGTGTGTGCCTTCGTGTGTGTGTACATGTATATTTAAATAAATTATGTATCTCAAAATTTAACTCACAAAAGACTAGGCCTGGTCCCCCAGACTGCAAAAATTCTAGTTGAATTAAACAGTTTCTTTGGCAGCTATTGTTGGACATGGGTCGAACTGTTTGGAGGATATGGAGATAAGAGGTGGACCAATAACAACAGGCCTGGAGCCTGGAACAAGGCAAACACACGATTGTTCTGAAGTTATCATTATATGTGTGTCTCAGTGTTCAGGGGGATATCTGAGAATCCACTTCTAAAAAAATGTTCTGCTGTATCTTTGCTTTGTTGTATTCATCCAGTAGCTCTACACAATGCAAACAAAACACAAAATCGTAGCATTAAGATGCAAAAATCAGTTTTTGTTTTCCGCAGACACACACATAAGGAGACACCATGCTAAAGTCTCATTTTCTCAATGCTTTGAATATCGTATGATCTGAATCTGAACTTAACTTAATAGCAACTTTTTGAGCTTATCACCAAACTTCCATTTACATATATAACTTTCATATATGCATATTTAGTTTTTATTCAGTGAATAGATATATATTTTTATGTTGGTACATGAAAAGAAATTGTGCCAGAGATAGAATGACAGATAAATAGCCCTTTATTTGTCAAGAAATATTATAACAGACCTAACAACAAGCACCCCTGTAGAATTTCTCTGTTTCTGTTGATGGTCCACTTGTCAAACCTGCTCCTGTTGTCAGAAATCTTGGTGTTTTGTTTGATTCATCACTTAACTTTGAGCTACACATTAGGTCTCTTTCCAAAATTTCATTCTATCATCTCTGTAACATTGCCCACCTCCGTCCATTTCTGTCCTTGTCTGATGCTCAAACTCTGGTTCATTGTTTCATAATGTCTCATATCGATTACTGTAATTCCCTCTTCATTGGCCTCCTTGCAAAATCTATACAGAAGCTACAGTATATTCAGAACTCTGCAGCTAGAGTCCTCACTCACACAAAGCATTTTGCTTCCATGTTCTCTCCCAGCTTTACTGGTTACCAGTTCCATCAAGGATTAAATTCAGGATTCTGCTTCTCACCTTCAAAACCCTAGATAACCTTGTCCTCCTCTACCTCACTCAGCTCCTAGCTCCTTACACTCCTTGTCGCTCTCTCAGTAATCTCCTTACTGTCCCACGCTCCAGACTCTCCACCCTGGGAGGCAGGTCCTTCAGTGCTATAGCTCCTCAATTCTGGAACTCTCTTCCTCAGTCTCTCTGCACTTTTAAATCGCAACTGAAAACTTTCCTCTTCTACAAACTTTAGTCATCTGTGCAATTTTTTTTTTTTTACTCTGTATGTAAAGCGACCTTGGGTTTGTGAAAGGCGCTCAATAAATGTAACTTATTATTATTAGTATAGTGGAGCAAAATGACATGGAGAATCTCTACAAAAATTAATACCAAAATTTGTAAAAAAAAGTAATAACAATGCTTTAGTCAGGAGACCGTTTGGCATTTTTAGCATTCAAAAGGTGACAAACCATACTGACAAAGATTTCCAAATTTGTCTACAGAGCCTCTTTCAGAATCTCTCAGAATAATATAAAATATATTTCTTGTTATTTATATTGAGCATCCTGTCCTTATATGAGCACAACTCTACTATTTATACAACAGCTTTCTGAATGTAAATTCTGTTTCAGTGATGCCATAACTGGTTTCTGCAAATATATTTTTATACATTACATAAAAAATATTTATTCTGGGGAGCAATAAAGAAGAAAATTTGATCCATTCAAATATATTTGAATTATATCCCAAAGATAAGTAGTTTCAAATATATGCGCTGACAAATCTGCTTGTAATATATCTTCCATAGTAGTGATGGGAGCAAAATGTATTTTGTTTCAGAAATGAATAAATGTTATTGACAGTTTAAAAGCCCTTAACATTAAAAAGATAATTATTATATTTTCCTAAAGCTGCAGAAGCAAAACACGTTTAAAACGTTAATTACCCTGAACAGAACAGATGTATTGTGAAATAAAAGAGCCAACAGTGACCATATGAGAAGTAAAAGAAACGAATACCAAGCTCACCATCAGCATGGATGTGTGCTTCATAAAGAAGCATTACAGCTAAAAGTTCTGATACTCAGGCAGGTGTTTTGGTGTGTCACACACGTGCGCAGCCAACAAGCCCTAAGGTGAATGATACTACAATGGATAAAGGGTTGATTGAACATACTAATGCCTCTCTGTCTCTCACTCTTCATCAACAGAACAAAAGAAGATAAACAATAACTTACCATCCATATTTCCGGTCACCCAAAATGGCTTCCACTCAATAATCCCGGCTCCGTATCCCAGTGATGACGTCATCTCCAGCTCTCTTGAGATGACGTCACTTCCGGTCCTCAATGATGATGTCACTTCTGTCCATCTGTTTGTGATGTCACTTCCTGTCAACATCATTTCCTGCCACCAATGTGTTCAAACCACATCTGTCAAATGTTCATACTTTTGATCCATTTTTGCCAGTTTTTTTCAATTCTTTTGTCCGGGACATTATACGGGGTCATTCCCCAACTCTTTGCAAGACTTTGTGAGTCATTATTATATCACAGGTGTCACAGGATAGCTTTGGATAAGGGAGACAGACGATGGATGGATGGTGGGAATTTTAATTGATTTGGAAATAATGTCATTCCTTTCATTTCCGACACCAATTTTTCTTTTACTGTACACTTTTCTTCTCTTATTTCAGTTTCACCCTGTACTCAAATGCTCTCCAGTTTGCATCATTTCACCTATCCTACTGAATAAGTTCAAAATGAAGAAAAAAGGTAGGCTTGAGAGTGTGAAATCATAAATCAAATTGAATGATAACATATAAAGTCTCTTAAACATTTAAGGATTACCGAAAAGGTGATAAACTCCAAACCCTAGCTATAGCTCTGTCATTAAACATGATGCTATACTGAGGTCTGCTGATCCTTGGAGAGTTCCAAATATACAGTAGCACACAGAGCTGAATCTGATATAATAATTATACACAATGTGGAACCTGCTCCATATTACTGGGTTCAGGTGTCTCAGCCACACCATTGTTAACAGGTACATAAAATGAAGCACATAGCCACGCAGTCTTCGTGGACAAACATTGCCAGTAGAATGGCTCATACTGTAGAGCTCAGTGACTTTAAACGTTCCACCTTTGCCATAAGTAAGTATGTGAATTTTCTGCTTGGCTTGATCTGCTGCTAATATTGTGGAGGAGCAACAACAGCTCAGCTAAGAAGCAGTAGACCACACAATCTCACAAAGCAGAGTCGGCGGGTGCTGAAGTGCTTAGTGTTTAAAACTTGCCCATCTTGTTTTGCACCACTCACAACACAGTTTCAAACTGCCTCTGTGAACTGTGCATCAGGAGCTTCATGAAATGAATATTCATGGCTGAGGAGATGCACACAAGCCTAAGGTCACTATATACCAATGTTAAGCATCGGCTGGAGTTAATCACGTTGCCATTGGTCTCTAGAGCAGTGAAAGCGTGTTCGCTGTACCAATGTACATGCTTCACTATTTGGAAGCCTGATGAACAAATCTGGGTTTGGTGGATTCCAGGAAAACATTACCTTCCGGATTGCATAGAACCTACAGTAAAGTTTGGTAGAGGACGGATAATGGTCTGAAGCTGTTGCTCGGCTCCTTGGTTCTAGTGAAGGGTACTGTTAATGCTACAGCATACAAAGGCATTCTTGACAATTATACACTTCCAACTTTGTGGCTGCAGTTTTAGGTAGGACCTTTTCTATTCCAGCATGAATGTGCCCCATAGCCAGATCCATAAAGACATTGAGGATCTCAAGGGGCCTGCACAGAGCCAAGACCTCAACCCTACTGACCAATTTTTGGATGAACTGGAATGCAGCGTGAGAGCCAAGTCATCTCAACATTAGCACCTGACCTCAAAAATGCTCTTTTGGCCGAATGGGCTTAAAATCCCACGGACATTCCAAAAATCTTGTAGAAAGCCTTCCTAGAATAGAGGAGGCTTTAATAGGTGAAAGAGGAGCTAGCTCCATATTAATGTCCATGGCTTTGGAAGTAGGATGTCCAATAAGCTCACATACGTATGACGGACAGGTGTCTACAAACTTTTGGCAATACAGTGTGTGCTGCCATGCTAACCCAGGCAGTGATCTGGTTTAAAGCCAACAGAGGGTGCCACTGTTACAGAATTGACTTATTTAGGACATTCAGTTAAATAGAAGAAATCCTGTTATTAGCTTGTGAATTTTCCCCAATCTTCTAAGGATCATTGTGGTTTAGTCTCAATGTTGTACTTGGAATGACAGCCATTCTGGCCCTTACCAGTATACCTCTGT
The DNA here is from genome assembly GCF_900747795.2 of Erpetoichthys calabaricus. Lineage (NCBI taxonomy): Eukaryota > Metazoa > Chordata > Cladistia > Polypteriformes > Polypteridae > Erpetoichthys > Erpetoichthys calabaricus. The sequence goes on from NC_041399.2 coordinate 28,944,919, forward strand.
GATAAGGGGTGATAATCTATGATAATCTATGAAACCTGGAAAGGTTTACTGCAGGATACTCTGAAGTAGTAAGAGGTCATAGCTTACATGGCTCTTCTATCTCTTACTCAACTAACCTTAGAGTAGGCAGGTGGTTGGTCCTGTTTTGACACGCAAGGTATTGAGGGTCATCACAAGCAAAAAGACCAGCAGATGATGTTAAACAATAATCATAGTCAAAGGTGAAATCAAACAAACCCAAGCAACCAAAACTAAAGCAGCAAGACAAAGATCGAGTGTTGAAGAGCAAAGAGTTCAACACCTGACATTGGGGCCTACTTGTTATGAACTTAACTACCACTAATAACAAAAGAGTTCTTGTATTCAGCATGGAATAACTTGAATATGCGATTGCTGGCAATTTTATATGCAGTGTTGAGCGATGTCACAAACCTTATAAAATACAAAAGCAAATGCTTAGAATAGCTTGCATATTACAGTGATAAGAGGAAAGCCACACTGAAAGGTCAAAGGGAAAAAAACGTTTTGTAAACGATTGTAAAAAGGGACTGCTGTTATTCAGGTGTTCGCAGAGACAGATATGTCATTTGTTTAACCCTTTGTGTTTACTTGTCCCATCCCCTGTCAGTGGATGCCTACCTTGTTACTCTGGCTGTTAGTCTGTTGTCGAGGTTGGGGTCTGCTCATGACTGATCAAAACACTGAGACATACAGTAGATTCCACCATCACATTTGGTGGAATCATTGGATTTAAGCTAATTCTATTTGTGGCACCCATCTTATATGCTTGAAGTGTTTGGTCAGTTGAACAATGGTCGGTGGTATGTTTTGGTTTTGGCAATAATTGCCCATAGCTGATTAATTCTTTCCCTTCATCACCCTTGTCAACATCACTGTAGGCACATTTCCTCATGAAACATGAACAAGTTGAGCAGTCTGCCATTTAATCACCTAGTTATACAGTAATAATACATTTTATTTATATAACGTTTTTCTCTTGCGCAAAGTGCTTTAATTAAATTCCGAAAGAACAAAAGGCATATATAACATTGGATACAAATAATATCAGTATAAAACAATAAATAAAGGTAAATACTGGATATACAAGTTTTTGAAACAGAATAAAGCATAATATACCAGAATAAAATACAAACCACCATAAGAAAAACCTGAATAAATAACAATTTGTGATACAAACATAAATCATCCAGAGTACCCGGATAAAGGGGGTAAACTGAAAAAAGGATCAGAACATCGTGGTCAGTTAAATGCTTTCCTGAACAAATGAGTTTAAGTTGTTTTTTAAAAGAATGAATTGAGTCAGCCAATCTAATTAATTTTAGGAGGTCATTCCAAAGGTTGAAGGTCCAAGTCTTTAGAGTCCTAGTGCTTCCTGTCTTGCTATATGGTTGCGAGACATAAACGCTATCCAGTGACCTGAGACAAAGACTGGACTCCTTTGGTACTGTGTCTCTCCAGAAAATCCTTGGGTACCATTGGTTTGACTTTGTGTCGAATGAGCAGTTGCTCATGGAGTCCCGAATGAGGCACATTACCTGCATTGTGAAGGAGTGTCAGTTACGGCACTACGGCCATATGATGCGATTCCTCTAGGGTGATCCAGCTCGTAAGGTCTTCATTATTGGGGACCCGAGTGGCTGGACCAGACCAAGGGGTCGCCCACGTAACACCTGGCTGCGGCAGATAGAGGGTCATTTCCGGAGGGTGGGACTGGACCTCATGTCTGCCTTGGGGGGGTTGCAAACTGGGATCCTGAGTTGTTCCATTGTGTAGTGGGTGCGGCAACACACTGTACCAGTGCATGCTCCCCAACTTGACTTGACTTGATTCCAAAGTCTGGGCGCTATAAAGCTGATGGGTCTGTCACCACAGAGTGCAGGTTAGCTTGGGGCACAACAAGTGGGCCTTAGTGGGTGAATAGGAGAATAGTGATGGAGGAGGTCACTACCGTAGTCCGGTGCACGAACATTTAAAGCTTTATAAGTCATTAACAGAATTTTATACTTGGCCCAGTATGGCAAAAGGAGCAGGATGGCTGTGATGTACTCGCTGTTGCAGGTCCTTGTAAGGACTGTTTTGAACCAACTGGAGCTGTGATGAAAGATTAGAAGGGACACCTGCCACAGGAACAAGAGATACGTTACAGAGGTGGAAAGAAGAAAGTTTCTTAATGTGGGTCATGTGAGTAGAAGAAGAAAGGGAGGAATCAAAAATAACAACAATATTCCAAGCAGAAGAAGAAGGTCTGATGAGATCATCAAAGCTGAGCTTTGGTGCTTTAGAACTTTCATTTGAAAGAGTTGCATCCAGGTTTTCATTTCACTGAGGCAAGTTGTGAGACGAGCAAACTTTGAACTTTCACCGTTTACGCTAAAATAGATTGGAGAATCATCCTCCTAAAAATGATAACCAGTCCAAAGCTACAAATAATATGTTCAAGTGGAAACATGCAGGTACAGAAGAGCAGATGGCCGAGTACAACACCTTGAAGTCCTAATGTGACCGACACTGAGATGGACCTGCTGTGGCCAAGACTAACAAACTCTTGCCTAATGCCAAACACAACCCAACAATCAACCTTCTGTCTTCAAATCATGGTAGCCAACATATTGAACCAATGTGTCTTTAAGAATAATGGGACGTTAATCATCAGTATGGCCACTCCTCTGTAGAAACATCTGCTTTCAGTAACATTTGTATGTTCCATTCACTTAAGTGTCTCCTTCATTTGCGCACCTACCTGTGGTTCATTACCTAACTTATCATTGCTAGATGTTCTGCAGAGAGGAAATTTAATTTCTGTAAAAAATAAACAATGGGACTGAAAAAAGTCTAATTTTCTGATACATTTTTCCTTTAAATGCTTGCACTTCATTAGTAAAATATCACGTCCACTTTAATGTGAACAATGGAGAACTTCAGTTTGCTTACAAAGTAACATTTTAAGTGCTTCTTATATTTGGATTTTGTTGTGATGGAGAGCCCTGGGTAAGGCAGAACTGGAGAACATTTAATGAATGGACATGGGGATTGTTATGCAGTTTTAGATCAAGGGAATTAAAGCGAGTTGCTTTGTGACACATTTAATATGAGAGTGGTATTTAATGTGGGTGGTATTGCGTGAAATCAAGCGCATACCCTTGAAGCGGCTCTGGATGAATTCTCAGCAGTATAGTTTGAGAGTGTATATTTTTGGTTTTTGATGCTCAGTACCTCCTGACTGTCTACTCAGTTATTAGCTCCATTTACACGACTGTTTTTTTTTTTTGTTTGTTCTCTTCCCTGCAGACTGGTTCAAGTGCACTGTAGGGCGCTTGGGATTTAATGATTTCCCATGCATGCATAATTTCATGGAAGTATTCGGGTCATGAGACAACACTTGTAAGGTTCGTTTATCTTTGCCTGATCAGAGGATGCTGAAGACTACAACGCTGTAAAGCTGATAAGGGAATCTTTTTACAGCCACTGCTACAACAGATAGAACATACAAGGGGAAGGTGGCAGCGTAACAGCCAGAAAACACAACATCAACAGATAACTAGAATGGCAAACAAAGCATTAACAGTGTGTGGTGTTAAAGAGTTCGTCCAACTGGTGAAAAGCTGATGTGAAAATTATTCAATTATTTATCTGAGCAGAGTTCAGCATGCATCTCTGTTTGGGAAGACACTGCATAGCACAAGCCTATCATCTCACTGTGACTGAGAGAAGCACATCTAGAATTAGGAAAATGAACTGTCGTACAATTTAAATATATTCTAATCTGTTATCACAACTACAGCTGATTCAAACCTCTGTTACAAGAAGTCCTTACACAGACCCACGACAGCGTGCACAATGCACCCATCCTGCTCCCTGTGTCTTACAGGATTGAGTATAAAATTCTATTAATAACTTATAAAACCTGACGAAAAATTCACCCGAAATTACCAAAATTCTGCAGCTTTAGTTTGGTTCATGGGATTCTGGCAATAGTGTGGCATGTTGAAATGATTCCACAGACAAAATATCTTTGTTTTTAAAAGCTTTAGTAAAGATTCAAAGTAAAACAGTTCACTCAAAAATAGAGAAAAAGTCGGTACTGAAAAGTAGCAAAAAGTCCTTGTTTAAAGAAAATTCAGTTTATGGCTATTATCTTGTTTGTTCCTTTAAGTTTGCTCATACAGTACTACATTAGTAACCTCCTCCATCACTATACTCCTGTTTGCCCACTAAGGTCCATCAATTCTGGCAATCTTGTTGTGACCCAAATGAACTTGTGTTCAATGGGTGACAGGGCCTTCAGCTCTATAATAATAATAATAATAATAATTTTTATATAGCACTTTACACAGTGAGCAGGAAGCCATTTTAACCACATCTAATGTGTAGCGTTCACCTGTATGATGTTATGGCAGCCATTTGTGGCGCTAGTACGCTCACCACACATTAGCTGTTAGGTGGAAAGGGGGTGAGAGATAGTTATCCAGTTAGAGACGCTGGGATGATTAGGGGGCCAGAATGACCAGGCCATGGTGGGCAATTTAGCCAGGACATTGGGATACACCCTTCTTCTTACAAGGGATGCCCAGGGATCTTTAATGATCAGAAGAGACTCAGGACCTCGGTTTTACATCTTATCTGAACAATGTCATTTTTACAGAGCAATGTCCCCGTCACTGCACTGGAGCATTCAGACCATAGGGTAAGTGCCACCTGCTGGCATCACCAACACCTGTGCCAGGAGCAACCCAAGCTTTTCTAGGTTGGTCTCCCATCCAAGTACTGGCCGGGCCTGAATGTGCTTAGCTCCAGGTGGATGACCTCCTCTGAAGTACATATGGTATGGCTGCTGGCCAGAATTTGGAACAACCTTCCTAAATTAATCAGATCAGCTGACCCCTGAAATTCTGACCCTTTTTTTAGTTTACTCTTGTCTGTTCAGGTGCTCAGGAGGAATTCTGTTTGTATCACAAATTATGTTCTGGGTTTTCTTGTAGCATTTTGTATTTTTGTATTTTATTCTGGATTATTGTCTCTATTCTATTTTAATGATGGGTTTTTATCTGTCTTTAGTGTTTTATGTGGATATTATATGTATACAATGTTATACTGTATATGCTCTGTTGTTCACTTTGAACATGAGAAAGGTGTTGTATAAATAACGTATTATTTATTACCATTATACAACTCCTTGTAAATAACAGAATTGTCCTAAGTTTTGGATTTTTTCCATCACCTATATTGAAAAGCTTCTTTTATCTTCATTGCTGCACGACCCAACCTCCCAGTTTCGTGATGTTCCCAGTTGCTCTGTTGCTTTACTCAATTGCTTCATGTTGTGGGATATACCAACATTCTCAAAATTTTACACTACATAAATCTAGGGAGATTACACCTAGCTTCTTCATTACTATGAATGTTATTTAGGTTTCATCTTGTAAAACTAACAATCTTGATTGCCTGGGTTGGGATAATCTAAAATGTTGATATTTAAAAAAAACATTAAAACCACACAGAAAAATAACCCAAGCTGATCGTCCAAATTCACCAAAGCATTCTTTGCAGTGAATATGCAGTGTTCGATGGTGACCTTGTTCACAGCAGGTTCAGATGAACTTTTGTTCCCAGCGCCCCATGATGGTTTGCAAAGCCAGTGTGACATCACACAGCTATAGTAGACAATGCTAGATGGGACATCCACCCCTTCCCGAGTTTATAATGCTGATCCTAGCAGTGGATTAAAAATGATCAGAAAACATGCAAATACATATACAGTAAACATAAAACACCCACATAGAAATAAACTGGAAATGTGTCAGTGTATTTGTGTCATAAAGATAATAATGTTTTGTATGGAATTCTATGTGACCTGTGTGTAATACATGAGCCTACCCTTTAATTGTATTACCCAGAGTGTTGTGCAGTTGGTGGCAACAGGAAGGAGTCAAGAATCCATGTTACACTTATTTGGTAGCAGCAGCCTGGATCGAGCAAAAGCATCAAGCAAAAATAAAAGAAACAGTACTTTTCAGTTTGATAGAGGTGAGTACCTGATATAAATCTCACACCTCAGGTCACATTTCTTTTGGCAACAGTAATCGGTATAGAATAGTTGACTTCAATTATTTTCGCCGAGTTCAGCAAAGTTCCCAAAAATTTCGAGGCAAAGTGAAATCAGTAGGGATCATTCATCACTATACCTGATTAAGCAAGACAAGAGACATTCATGAATTGGATGAGACAGTATGACCTCACACATGCTTAAAAGTTTTCGAAAAAATTGGCCTACATTGTGTCTTCTCCACATTGTAAAGTTTTACTTCACACTGAACAAAGTGCACCACTGGGAAAAGAAGGAGGTGATCAGTTATAATATTTTTTTAATGATCCTTTCTCCCATTATGTTAATATTCATCTGAACCTAAAGCAGTCAGATATGTCTGTTATCCTCGTGAATGCTGTTGCTATTATGAACTAGTTACACCTTAGTCTCCACAGTTAGCATACTGTTACAAGTTAGGAAAGCCAATTTATCTGTGCTGCTTTTATGTTCATTTTAGTGACATTCATTAGGCCCGACAAGTTTTTACTGACGTCACTGACACCATGAACCGTGGAAACCATGTACAGTTTGGGGGGGGAGGGGGGGGGGTATGGGGGTGTGCGTCTTACAGAGATTGCTTCAGATCGGCACACGCAGCAGTATTCGGCAATGATTCTAAGGAGATTCAGTTCCTACTGTGAGCCTCATCTCCTGATTCTTAAGCCAATATAGTCTTCTGATGTTCTTGGTAATCTGCTTCAAGGTCTAACACATTTCAGAGATTTTCTTCTTTACGCCAGTCTTGTAAAGAACTTTTATTTGAGTGCTTGTGGCCTTTTTGTTAGTCTGATCGGATGACTGTGGATTGTATACATTTGTAATTGAAATTAACAAAATAAAACCAAGCCTAGTTTACCATATTTATAAACTGCACCTTCTTCTTCTACCTCTTCATCTTTTGCCACTACTATGTGAGGTTGATGGGCTTGATCAACCTTCTCCAAACAGCTTGGTCCTGTACCTCCTCCCCAGCCAAGCTTTTCTTTCAGATCTTCTTTTACTTTGTCCGTTCACCTCCACTTTGGCCTCCCTTGCTTTTTCTTCTCCTGTACTTCCTTTCCCATCATTCTTTTCCTCATGTTTTCAGTGTCTCTCCTCATCACCTTTCCATTACTATATATATAAAATCCAATGTCTGTCTGTATGTCTGTCCGCTTTACACGAGAGAACTACTTAATGGATTTAGATTAGGTTTTTTTCTATAATTTGCTTGAACATTCTGGTTGATTTTGCAACTTCTCCCATTGCGCTTCTCTCATATTTCGCTTGTGGTACCAATTTATTTGCGTGAATCCGACAGACATGCAGCAGGCAGAGGGGAGGGGGGTCGGGGCCCTCCTCATTCACGCACCAGCCTCGGGGCATATCTTACTTCTGCTTAGCTAGTGAATGAACGAGAAAACTACTAAACGGATTTAGATCGAGTTTTTTTCTATCATTTGCTTCAACGATCCAGTTGATTTTACGACTTCTCTCATCGCACTAAGAATCATAGTTCATTTGCAGGAGTTATATATTCACGCTAATCCAAGACAAAGGCTGCAGGCCAAGGAGAGGGAGAAGCGTGACGTCAGGAGTAGGGAGTCATACAGGGCCCTCCTCGCTGTCCTGTTTCATTACTACATGGGCGGAGCCACGGACGATGGCTAGTACTACTTCAATTTACATTTCTGTACTTTCTTAGATAGTTCTTCCACTTTTGTTATACCTCTGATTGTCTCATTTCTTATTCTGTCCTTTTTGGTAACTCCACACATCCACCCACACATGTCCTTCAACATCTGCAATAAGATGCTGCAGATGTTCTATCAGACAGTTGTGGCTAGCGCCCTCTTCTATGCGGTGGTGTGCTGGGGAGGCAGCATTAAGAAGAAGGACGCTTCACGCCTGGACAAACTGGTGAGGAAAGCAGGCTCTATTGTAGGCATGAAGCTGGACAGTTTGACATCCATGGCAGAGCGACGGGCGCTGAGCAGGCTCCTGTCAATTATGGAGAATCCACTGCATCCACTGAACAGTATCTTCACCAGACAGAGAAGCAGCTTCAGGGACAGACTGAGGAGATCGTTCCTCCCCCACACTATGCGACTCTTCAATTCCACCTTGGGGGGGTAAACGTTAACATTATACAAAGTTATTGTTTGTTATACCTGCATTTTTATTGGACTTTAATTTAACATTCTTTTTTGTATCAGTATGCTGCTGCTGGAGTATGTGAATTTCCCCTTGGGATTAATAAAGTATCTATCTATCTATCTATCTATCTATCTATCTATCTATCTATCTATCTATCTATCTATCTATCTATCTATCTATCTATCTATCTATCTATCTATCTATCTATCTATCTACTCATTTTCCTTTCTGCCATATCTAACTTCTTCTCCTGTGCCCCCTTTACCGCCCATTTCTCAGCTCCATACGTCATTGCTTTTCTTACCAGTGTCTTAAAAACCTTACCTTTGACCTTTGCCTTAATTCTTTGATCACACAATACTTCTGATACCTTCTTCCAATTGTTCTATCCACACTGCACTCTATAGTTTATCTCTGTATCTAATTTTCTAAGACAGAAAATATATAAAATATAAATCCTAGGTGAAAAATGAAAATTCTAGCGATAGGTTTGGCTGCAATCTGACAATGGTTTCCTTTTTTAGGCCTAGTTCAAGTGAATCAAACTGTAAGTCTAACAATATTTTTTAATGTTTCAACATTAAAGCTACCTGGCAGGAGGCAAAGCCACCTTTTTCCTGTGCTGTAATATTCTCCAGTGTCCCCCTCTACTTGAACTGAAATGTGACATAAGAGACCTCGGACAACTGTTTCTAGCTGTTAGGTGTCACTTGCTGTGTTCTACAATTAGAAATAATTGGGAGATGATACAGCACGTCAAAAGTGTTAAACCTCTTTTTTCATGTACACTTTTAATTTATCTGACATTACATTGGATTGGCCATGAATTATATACAAAGAGTAATATAATTAGAAAGCACTGCTCTAACCCTGTTAATTGCAGGAGTTTGAAGTAATTTGGTGATATATATATATATTTATATATATATATATATATATATATATATATATATATATATATATATATATATATATATATATATATACATACATTAGTTCGGTATTGTGGGTTATCTCTTACACACAAATTAATCCTTGGCGAAATTTTGTGCCATTTAAGAAATTAGAAAATATAAGAAACAAATGAAAAATGTATTTCATTCATGGGCTTTTATGTGACAATATGAACTATAGAACACATTGTATGGTATATACTGTGCTTTTAAGATAAGACAAAATGAAAAAAAAATTAACAAATGAATTAATTGAACATCGTAAAGTCTGACACTTTTTTAAAGGTTTTCAGGACCACTGGTTTAAATGCTATAAAGCTGTCTATTTTGCCTGATCTTTACATTATTTTTATTTGAAATTCATTTTCACACACACAATGGGCACAGTGACACAGTGGTTAGTGCTGCCCCTTCACACTCCTGAAGTGCTGGCTTCAGATTGCTTTCAATGTGCACTTTGCATGTTCTCTCCATGTTTGTATGTTTTTAAGTTCCCTCCAGAATTCAAAGAAATGCAGGTTACATTGTTGAAAGCCTATAAATTGTACCCTGTGAAGGAAGAGTGGCAATCTAGTTTTGCCTGCCTTTGTTTCCTGATTTCCCAGAGCAAGTTTGGAAAACAGATGAAATTAATTTATCACATATTGAACATTTTACAAAATGTAATATCAATACCTTCATAGAAAGGGAAAAGGCCTCATGAGCATGGCAAGTGGTTAAAAGAAACAGCTGTGTTAGGCGGCCATTTAAGAAAGCAGAGTGCAGGACATGTTGGCACTGGACAAGGGCAGGCCCACACTGGGCTCTAATACCAGAAACAGTAACTGCCATTGGCAACATATGTTACCATGCCGCTGAGAGGAACACAACATCACTAGAGTGAGTTAAGTCTTATGTGTGTGCTGGTAATATTTGAATTCAGTGAATGAGTGCATCCTGCAATGGACTGGCACTCCTCCAGGGTAGTTTCATGTCTTGTACCAGGGACCAACATAAACTGCAGCCATGTGTGCCCCTGGATTGGATTAGGCAGGTTTGATGTATATATGAATCTAACTTATATATATGTACTATAAAAGTATGCAGATTAATAAAGTATCTATCTATCTATCTATCTATCTATCTATCTATCTATCTATCTATCTATCTATCTATCTATCTATCTATCTATCTATCTATCTATCTATCTATCTATCTCCCTACCTGCCTGGAGAAGTTGCCTCAGTTGGCTTGAAAGCTTGTATATTGTAATCTGTTCAATTAGCCAATAAAAGATATCATTTTGCTTGACTTTTCACTGCATCCATCATGGCTAACATGGTACAACACCCTAGTACTACAAGTATGCACCTGTAAGATTAGGTAAATTACATACCCAATTAAAATTTAGAAACATAATGTAGGTTTATAGGGTCATTATTGTCACAAGTGCAGAATACATTAACAAGGTAAAATGACGTCAAATTTTAAATGGATAAATTGGCCACTTTCGCCCATCAACTTACACTCAATAACCCGTAACAACAAAGAGAAAACATGTTTTCAGAAAGGTTTGCAAATTTATCAAAAATAAAAAATTGAAATCTCTCATTCATAGAAGTATTTCGACCCTTAATTTAAAGCTGTGCAGAAGCTTCTTTGGCAGCAATAACCCTCTTTGTGTTTTCTTGGGTGCATACCTGGATTTGGACAGGTACTTCCTGAAAGATCCTCTAGAGCCCCATTAGATTGAATGGCAAGTGTCTGTAAACTGCCCTCTTCAGGTCCCTCCACAGATGTTCGATGGGGTTTAAGTCATGTGCACACAGGTGCAAGTTTTCATCAAGGACCTCTCAGTTTTTGGCTGCAATCACCCATTCCTCATTTGTGACCAGTCTTCCTGTCCCTGCCGTTGATAAGCTCCAGCCATACCAAGTTGTTACTACCACCATGAATCACTGTAAGGATGGTATTAGGCAGATGATGAGCAGTGCTTGGTCTTTACTATACATATTGCTTACAGTTTTGCCCAAAGAGTTAAATTACAGTTCTCATCAGACCAGAGAATCTTTTTCCTCATGCTTTCAGAGTCATTTAAATGCCATCAAGAGTGTCTTCCGTCTCCACCATAAACGCTCTACCATTCTACCACTCTGAAATCTCTTCTTCTTGTAAGTATTCAGACCCTTGCTTGTGACACTTCATATTGTCATCAGGTGTATCATGTTAGCTTTAGTTATCCTTAATGATGTGTCTAGAACTTGATTACAGTCCACCTATGGAAAGTTGAAAGTTGGCTGTCCAGAAAAACTGAATAACTGTGGAAGAAGGGCCTTGGCCTTAGGTGACCAAGAACCCAATGAGCACTCTAATAGAGCCTCAGAAGTCCTCTGTGGAGATAGGATAACCTGTCAGAAGGACAACCATTTCAGCAGCTCTCCATCCATCAGACATTGATGGTAATGTTGCTAACTCCCACTTGGAGTTTGTCAAACAGCATTTAATGGACTCCAAGAGCATGAGGAAAAAGAGTTGCTGGTCTGATGAGACAAAAATTGAAATCTTTGGGCAGAACTCCAAGCACTGCTCATCTCCTGCCTAATACTGCTGAAGGTCTGTGCATCGGAGCTGGGGGGTCCTCTACAGCGCATCTTCAACCTGAGCCTGGAACAGGGGAGAGTCCCGAGGCTTTGGAAATCATCTTGTATCACCCCAGTCCCAAAGGTATCACGTCCTAGTGAGCTGAATGACTTTCGGCCTGTTGCTCTGACATCACATGTGATGAAGACCATGGAGAGGCTGCTGCTTCACCACCTTAGGCCACAGGTTCAACACGCCCTTGACCCTCTGCAGTTTGCATATCAGGAGAAGGTGGGAGCGGAAGATGCCATCATCTATATGCTACACCGATCCCTCTCTCACTTGGACAGAGGCAGTGGTGCTGTAAGAATTACGTTTCTAGACTTCTCTAGCGCCTTCAACACAATCCAACCTCTGCTCCTTAGGGACAAGCTGACAGAGATGGGATTAGATTCATACCTAGTGGCATGGATCGTGGACTATCTTAAAGACAGACCTCAGTATGTGCGTCTTGGGAACTGCACGTCTGACATTGTGGTCAGCAACACAGGAGCGCCACAAGGGACTGTACTTTCTCCGGTCCTGTTCAGCCTATATACATCGGACTTCCAATACAACTCGGAGTCCTGCCATGTGCAAAAGTTCGCTGATGACACTGCTATCGTGGGCTGTATCAGGAATGGGCTGGAGGAGGAGTATAGGGACCTAATCAATGACTTTGTTAAATGGTCCGACTCAAACCACCTACACCTGAACACCAGCAAAACCAAGGAGCTGGTGGTGGATTTTAGGAGGCCCAGACCCCTCATAGACCCAGTGATCATCAAAGGTGACTGTGTGCAGATGGTGCAGACCTATAAATATCTGGGAGTGCAGCTGGATGATAAATTAGACTGGACTGCCAATACTGATGCGCTGTGCAAGAAAGGACAAAGCCGGTTATACTTCCTTAGAAGGCTGGCTTCCTTCAACATCTGCAATAAGATGCTGCAGATGTTCTATCAAACAGTTGTGGCGAGCGCCCTCTTCTACGCAGTGGTGTGCTGGGGAGGCAGCATTAAGAAGAAAGACGCCTCACGCCTGGACAAACTGGTGAGGAAGGCAGGCTCTATTGTTGGCATGGAGCTGGACAGTTTAACATCTGTTGCAGAGCGAAGGGCGCTCAGCAGGCTCCTATCAATTATGGAGAATCCACTGCATCCACTAAACAGTGTCATCTCCAGACAGAAGAGCAGCTTCAGCGACAGACTGCTGTCACTGTCCTGCTCCACAGACAGATTAAGGAGATCGTTCCTCCCCCAAACTATGCGACTCTTTAATTCCACCAGGGGGGGTAAACGTTAATATTTAACATTATACATAGTTATTGTCTGTTTTTTTTCACCTGTTTTATTATCATTCTTTAATTTAATATTATTTATTGTATCAGTATGCTGCTGCTGAAGAATGTGAATTTCCCATCGGGATTAATAAAGTATCTATCTATCTATCTATCTATCTATCTATCTATCTATCTATCTATCTATCTATCTATCTATCTATCTATCTATCTATCTATCTATCTATCTACCATCCCTACAGAGAAGCACGGTGTTAGCAGCATCATACTATGGGGGTGCTTCTCAGTGTTAGGGATAGACAGACTGATCATAATCAAGGGCAGGAGGAATGCAGCCAAATACAGAGAAGTCCTTGAAGAAAACCTGTTCAAGACTGCATGTGGTGGCCGCAGACTGGGTCAGCAGTTAACATTTCAGCATGACAATGACCTGAAGCATATAATCAAGACAATGCTGGAGTGGCTTTGAGATAAGCCGTGAGTCTTGAAACTCAAGGGATTCTCTGTAGACCTCATAAAATTATGGTGAGGCATAGATCAGGACAACAGAATAAAATACTTTTGAAAGCACTGAGTGCTGTTCTCAGGATCCTGGTTGTCTCAACAATTGTGAAATGGAAGAAGTTTGGAAACAACAAATCTCGTCATAGAGCTGATTGTGTTAGTCACACTGAGGTAACTGGGCAAGAAGGGCCTTGGTCAGGGAACCTGTAAAATAATCAGAGGGAACATTGGCTGTGAGGCCACCTGGGGCACCTGGCACTTTAAGCACAATGAAGGGCACAGAATTCAATAGAGAAGGAGCTTGGATGATGCAATTATAAGGCTGCTTCCTGACAGCAAACGTAATGCCATGTCTTGAGCAGAAGCTGAGACTGATCCATAGCAAAGGCCCCTTAAGGTTGACGTTAGCAGGATAAGTGTCAGCAAGAGATCGACTGGAGGGAGGAAAAAAGCTGAGAAGTGTGGCGGGAGAAGGCACTTGAGTTTTGCTGTAGTACAATGGTAGGAGGTGGACCAGCCACTCTACTAGCTGGAGAGAAGAATAAAGATGTGTTGGTAGGCCCAAAAGGCCAGCAGGTTTGCTATTTGTTCTGTGTTTTGTGCTTTGTATTCTCCTTTTATTATAAAAACCTCCCTTGTATTTATTTCTATTTAAATAAACCTTCAGTTTGCGTAGTTTGGCCTCCTTGACCTCATTCTGGGTTTAGGGATTAAACAAAGCATTAATCAGTCAATCAGATATGACTTTCACAAAGTATATGATTGCTCTGCAAAACACACAAGAATACAGTTGAAAAAATAAGATAACAAAGTGTAAGGATATTGAAATACAAGATCTAACAGGGAAATAAAGAGTAGGAAGTAAACGTAAACAGATGGAGTATTTGAGTAGACTGCACATAAATGCAATCATTTGTCTATCCATTCTCTAACCCATTTAATACAATTGACGTTTGCAAGGACCGCGAACCTGTCAAAGCTGCAGTGGCTGGAAAGCAGGATGTGACCCTGGAGTGGCTGAGCTATGTAAGAGATAAACAAAATAAAATGAATACAGACATAGAGTTTCAGGTGCACTAGTAATGCCTCAGGGGAGATGAGGAGTGAGAAGCCACAAAAGTAAGAGCTGAACGGCCAGGCCTTTACATTGTATTGAGTAGTGTCAGATGGTTTCTGGTGTGTGGCAGGAATGTTGGAATTTGCTCTTTTGCAAGTCAGTTACAGATTTGTTATGTTAAATAGATCAGAAGCTACAGTAGTATAACCATTTAGGAGGTGACATAGGCATTGAGTTTTGGCCAAGTTAGGTCTCTGGCAGCATCAGTTTGATCTTTTTGCATTTTGTTTAATGCTTCAAGCATGAAGAAGATGAAAGAGAGAATTGCAGTAATCCAACTGAAAGTCAACAGAGAATCTGTGGAAACAAAGTGTGGTCATAGTGAGAGTCTGGTATTGTATCACAGTTTAAAAATTACAGGTGTTAAGATTTGAAGTTTGGAGTGTTGTTGAGAATGCCTCCAATGTTAGCGCCCATGAGTTCATTTTGCAGGAGTGAAGATTCTTACGTTGAGCTGGAGATCCCTGAAGAAACAGTTTAGTTTTGAACTTCGAGCATACAGAAATAAATGGTGCATAATATATATAAAATAGTTATAAGCAATTGTAAGCCTATTAGAAGACATCTAAGAGGGTGTCTGCTCAGTGATCCACTACTACAATATCAAAAATGAATAAAATAAATGAGTGAAAGCATTGCGTTATTCTGTCTAGTAAATGAGAATGTAACTGTCAATGAATTAAGGCAATTATCTTAATAAGATGCGTAGAAACAAGATATATTTGCTGAATATTGCACATTTATAAGCTCCCCTCTCAATTAGCAGAAGCTCAAATCTTTTCTTGCCAATAATTATTTAAATTAAATAAGAAGCTGTCAATTCCAGTACCACCAGATGGAGCAAAAACATATAATCCACCATTAATACATGTTTCAACCTCTGTAAATGGACTGTGTCTTCCTGGCATTAGAATATTAGAACATTAGACTCTTGAACATTAGAACTACCACCGACGCCAAGACTAGACTGCTTGATCCTAATTAGAGAGCTTTCAAGAGGGGCCACTTCACTGAGATGGCTCTACTTAGG
Source organism: Erpetoichthys calabaricus (assembly GCF_900747795.2). Lineage (NCBI taxonomy): Eukaryota > Metazoa > Chordata > Cladistia > Polypteriformes > Polypteridae > Erpetoichthys > Erpetoichthys calabaricus. Next base: position 28,960,663 of record NC_041399.2, read on the forward strand.
GCTCATTTATACTTCACGCTCAGAACGCATACGCGCCCACATCATGGCCGTCACGTGTTCTGAGCGTTCATTTGATGCGTCCTCTGCGCAGGTCCTCAGAAATTAATGCGACGCGTGCGCGAGTTGCAGTACCAGCAAAAAGTCGGGGGGCACAGTGTGCTAAAAGTTGGAATGTGACGTCAGAGTCTCTGTTTACTATCTACATGTGACAGAAAGCCGCTTTGCAGATCCTATGAGATCGGTGTGCGCGCTTCAATATTTGATAAATGGTTCGATGTGGTGAAGCAAAATGCTGACATACAAATGTATTCGTGGTGCTTTTATATTCAAGCATTGCATATTCCCGATCATAATGACACAATATGTTTTAAAATACTCACATACCATCTTCTGTGCCATCTTTTTTTCTAGGGCTTCCTCTGCTCCTGACAGCAGCGAATTGCCAGCAATAGATCGCCACACTGAGCACATTAAATGTATGACATTCCAACTCTCTGCACATTTAGAATTCTTAGATTTATACTTGATATCACTTTCATGATGAAAAGCATTAAAGTATGTATATTACATTTTACAGATAAATCGGTAATTACTTTTAAATAATGAATACTGTTAATAATTACACACATGGGGTGACACAGTGGCGGAGCGTTAGCGCTGCTGTCTTGCAGGGAGTCACGTCGCTGATATTCCCTGCCTGGAGTTTACACGTTTTCCTGCTGGGTTTCCTCAGTGTGCTCCAGTTTCCTACCAAAGATATGCAGATTTAGGGATTTGGTGCTGCTTAAATAACGCTAGTGTATGTGTGTGCTTGTATTCACCTTGCGATGAGCTGAGGCATCTTCCAGGGATTGTTTCTCACTCGTGCCCAATGCTTGCTGGAATGGACACATCCCTGGATTTAATCAATAAACATCCTTTTCAGAGATATTGCGGTAAGGTGTCATCAGAATTTAATGAGTGTTCTAGGCAATTCACAACACAGAGAAGCCGAACATGTTCTCACCGTGATAATATCTCGCAGTGCCACCTGGCGGATTCCTCCATATTTACGTAAAGTATGTGCGCAAGTATAAACATTTCAACGCTTACGTAGTAGGAGCATCCGCTGCAGCATGCGTCGCATCACGTGAAGTATAACTCCGGCCTTACTGTTGGCGACACGTCAGAGATACCAACATGTCATCTGTCCTCATCTTGATGAATCTGAGCATTTTGGTTTTTGCTCCTGTCTGATGTCATGTTGTGAAATTCAGGGTCTATAACTTCAAAAAAAGCCTGAATCCTCAAATAGGCCTGAGGCCTCTACTCTTAAAATGTATTAAAAAGAATCTTCAAAGGATGCAAAAATAAGAGTACAAAAACAATACAATATTTCCCAAAAAACTGAAAGAAAATGAGGGCTAGATAATTCTAATCAAGAACAAAACCAAGTCTGATTAATCAAAAACAAATACAAGTAAGCAGAGCCAAAATATATATATAAAAAAAACAGAAGAACCAAACGAAATGGTCAAAAGACATTTACAAAATTTCCAAAAAGGCTGGGGAGCCAAATAACACGAGTAGGTTAGCTAATGCCTCAGCAATTAGACTGAAGCCTGCTAGGTCCTTACATATGCCTCAGCTAACAGCTTGTGATGGGGGAGGCCCTGCCCCCCCGGGCTAAACAGATAAACTAAACTGATACAATTAAAAGAAATCCAAAAAACTGAATAACTGCTAATAAACATAATGCTAAGAGAAAACAATTAAGCACTAAAAGAAAGGAACAGTATGAAACATTTTAATTAAGAAAATAATCAGTATAATATGGTCCATACAGCAATTTCATGTAAATTACATTTAACAAAATCACTCAACAGGTGATTTTATAATACAATACAGCTGACTGTACTCTACAATATTATAGAATTAAGTAAATTAACTTATATAATATTTATTATGTACACAAATAAATGGAGACTAAAACGAACAGGAATCAAGTGAACACATTCAATTAATATGAATTTAAACACATTGAAGTCAAATGTAGTATACAAGGTAGACAGACTGATTGGTACAGAGGTGGCTTAATGCCACTGTGCATGTCGACCTTTACAGATCTATAGTGTGTATCTGTGTGTGTATTTGTGTGCTTATTTACATCTCTCCACCACCCACTATGTGCTCTGCTGTGGTAGGACAAACAAGATGTCAGCTACCTGCACTTATAATGTTACTTACTACTGTGAAGTCAATTAACCTGACAGTGAACTTTTAAGAACTACAACTTGGAAGAACAAACCAAAAATAAAAAAATAAAAAAATGATGCCACCCTTTCAGCCACTGAATCTAAGTGGATACATTTGTGGATTTTTTTCAAGCTGGTTTATTCAAGAACAAGCATACAGCACCAAAGCACATGCTTACGGGAATGGCAGTTCATCACTAAGCACTCACATGTGTACACAACTGTTCATATTGGTACATTTTTGAGTCACCAATCAGCCAAACATGCACATTTTGAGGATGTGGGTGGAAGTTGCAGACATGGAGAGACATAACAAACTCTGAACTGACAGGATTTGGGATTTCAGCTTAGGACTGCATGCAGCAGACTTAACTATCATGGCACGGTGGATTCAGAGAGTATTCACTTTCTGCACATGTTATTGTGTTGTAGATTTAATTTTAAATGGACATATTTGCCATTTTTATCCATTAGTCTTCACAGGATCACCCAAAGTAACAAAGTGAAAGCATGTTTTCAGAAAGGTTTGGAAAATCAGAAACTTAAATCTCTCATTCATGTAAGTACTCAGATTCTTAATTCAGTAGTTTGTGTAAGCCCCTTTGGTAGCAATTTCAGCTTTGCATCTTTTTGAGCAAGTCTCCATAAACTGGGTACTTTACCCAATTCTTCCCAGTAGATCCTCTCAAGCGCAGTTACTTTGGATGGCAAGTGTCTGTAAATTGCTGTTTTCACGTCTTTCCACAGGTATTCAGTGGGGTTTAGGTCTGGGCTTTGACTGGACCTCTCAAGGACACTCAGAGAATTGTTCTGAAACCACTCCAGCATTGCCTTGGCTACAGTTGTGCTTCAAAGTTTATGAACCCTTTAGAATTTTCTATATTTCTGCATAAATATGACCTAAAACATCATCAGATTTTCACTCAAGTCCTAAAAGTAGATAAAGAGAAACCAGTTAAACCAGTTAAAGTATGTGAACCTCTGCTTTCAGTATCTGGTGTGACAGCCCCCCCCCCCCCCATTTCCTCCGTACAGAACAGCTTCAACTATAGGATGTTGGTGGGTTTCCTCACATTAACTGCTCACTTCAGGTCCTTCCACAACATTTTGATTGGATTAAGGTCAGGACTGTGACTTGGCCATTCCAAAACATTATCTTTATTTTTCTTTAACCATTTTTTGGTAGAACGACTTGTGTGCTTAGGGTCACTGTCTTGCTGCATGACCCACCTTCTCTTGAGATTCAGTTCATGGACAGATGTCCTGACATTTTCCTTTAGAATTCTCTGATATAAATCAGAATTCATTGTTCCATCAATGAAGGCAAGCCATCCTGGCCCAGATGCAGCAAAACAGGCCCAAACCATGATACTACCACCACCATGTTTCACAGATGGGATAAGGTTCTCATGCTGGAATACAGTGTTTTCCTTTCTCCAAACATAACGCTTTTCATTTAAACCAAAAAGTTCTATTTTGGTCTCATCTGTCCACAAAACATTCTTCCAATAGCCTTCTGGTTTGTCCACGTGATCTTTAGCAAACTGCAGACGAGCAGCAATTTTTTTTTTGGAGAGCAGTGGCTTTCTCCTTGAAACCCTGCTATGCACACCATTGTTGTTGAGTGTTCTCCTGATGGTGGACTCATGAACATGAACATTAGCCAATGTGAGAGAGGCCTTCAGTTGCTTAGAAGTTACCCTGGGGTCCTTCGTGACCTCGCCGACTATTAGGTCATATTTATGCAGAAATATAGAAAATTCTAAAGGGTTCACAAACTTTCAAGCACAACTGCTTTGGGTCATTATTGTCCTGAAAGGTGAACCGTTGCCCCAGTCTGAATCTGCCACATTCACTCTGGAGCAGGTTTTCCTCAAGGACCTCTCTGTATTTGGCTGCATTCATCCTTCGCTCAATTCTGATCAGTCTCTCTCTGTCCCTAACACTGAGGAGCACCTCCATAGCATGATGCTACTAACACCATGTTTCTCTGTAGGGATGAGCGGTGCTTGGAGTTCTGGCCAAAGAGTTCAGTTTTTGTCTCATCAGACCGGTGAATCTTTTTCCTTGTGCTCTTAGAGTCCATTAAATTGCTGTTCCGCAAATTCCAAGTGGGAATGAGCCACTTTACCATGAATTGAGGAAGAGCTCCTGAAATGGTCGTCCCATCTCAGCAGAGGACTTCTGAAGCTGCAATATTACAGCCTAAGAAGACTATGTTGTTTCAACATTTGTAATTGGCTAAATAGTATATTTTTAAATACAATAAGAGTAATCATATACACAAGTGTTTCTGAACACTTCTATCTTGCTTAGGTATACATATGTGTTATGATAGTTCACTCTGTAGCGTGACATTTTAGCAAAATCAGAACAAAAATTTGTTTCTCTATTTAATTTTTTCTATGGCAGAATTTGGAGGAGGAATTATAGCTATAGATACTCAAAGTGATCATTTCTTGTGCTCCTTAAAGAAAAAGAAAAATCTGACGACTTGTTCAAGATGAATAACAGCATTGTCTAAATTGGGCTCCACTGACCTTAACAAAACTGCCACGACCTGCCCATTTTCCCTGGCCCAGCCTGAATGTTCCCCTCTTCACATAGGAGTTCCTACTTAATGCCATTAAACTGCTGCCAAACCAATTAAACTCGATAAACCCTTAGGCAAAGGGCAGACTCTTAAGTACTTAATTGTTCCATTCTTTGTATAACTTGACTTCTGGGGCAATTTAACAGCCTAGAAGCTGAAGATTTACCTGTGTTTAATGATAATATGACAAAGTTATGTAACCAACTAATTAAAACTAGGCAAATTGCAGAGTACATTTTCATAAAAATAATTGGTTTGTAATAAGGCAGACAGATGAAAAATGAAGCAACAAAAAGAAACTTAAAATGGGATCTATTAAATTAGTGGTTAAAGAAAAAAAAATCTTCACCCTGGAAAGAATCGTATTATACTAAAATATAGTAACATCATTTTCATGCTGCATGCACAACCCATGATCCTTGACAACACACTGTACTGTATATGATCTTATTTTCAGTACATTTCGGGCACAAACTTTTGCCAATATATAGCAACTACAATTAGGCTTCAGGGTAAAATCTCATCTTTATTGAAGAATGAGGTCGTATGTTTGGAGATTTTAAGCTACACTTTGCTAAATTTCAATTGACGACAAAGTAAAAATGATGGTACCCAAGTACGACCTTATTGATTCTTATTGAAACTATTCTTAGAGATGCAGACAACATTCCCTAAGCTTAGACCCCATCTGATAAATCTGCAGATTCTTATTGTCTGACAAAATTAGAGTGTTTGTTAATGAATTAATCTTTTGTTGCAGTTTGGTCCAAAATGGCCCCTCCACCTATCTTCTTCATAAACACAGGAAAATGTACTAAATAAAAGAAGAGTGTCACCTCCCAAACAGTCTACTCTGGCATTGAAGTTCTTGATTTTGTAAAGTTATTCCTTGTTTGTTGAATGAAATTATCATTTTTCAGTCATGTTTTTTGCTGCGTAACGTTTTGCCTGTTGTATATGGCAAGTCACAAGGGCTTAAAGTAAAACTGATTTTGTGATCAGGAGTAAAGCCTTTCTTAGGGCTGTTTCTATAACCAGAAGCAGCTCAAAATGCTAAATAATTAATGAGAGGGCTGAGTGAGTAATTGTTAGGGTTCTTTAAAAATGTTTTTCTCCTTTGATACATTTTTACCAAGCTTTATTTATGGTTTGGGTTACCTAGGAACATTTTGGTTTGGTTAATTCCTTTATGGTTGTTGCTTTGAAGGAGTTTATTTTAATTAACATCTTGCTTCGAAATGTACAGGTGCCATTTTTTTTTGCTGTATGCGCTGCCATTTTATGACTCTTGATGGGAAGATGATACTCCTGGTTGCCAGGTGGTGTGCTTATAGAGGCTGTGACAGGGTGTGACAGGGTTTAAAGTTGGTCTTGTTTAGTTTCTCCTGCTGTCTAGAAAGACTTCTACTTTGAAATGAGTCCTGACTTTGATGCTTGATTTATTTTTGACCATTGGTTCTTTCTGGTTGCTGAGTGCGAATTTGGCCTGTCCATTTCCTGATCCTTTACTCCTCTGTCAGCCCAGCTTCTGTATGGCATAACACTTTGAAGTACAAAGTGAGTGGCCAAAGAACACAGTTGAAGAAGCAAAACTAGTCCCAAATCTGGACTAAATTTTTTTTCTTACTAAATAATTTTTGTTTATATCTGAATCTGAAGATTTGAAATAATCTCAATGCATACTGGCATCTTACAGTAAGTAGCAACCTCATAATGTGATGCACAATTCTTCCGTGCTACTACACACCACACCTCTGTAGCAGGCAGCAGTCATTGTTGCCATAAACAGTATTTTCACGTCCATGTCAAAACATCAGAAAATGGCCTCTGTAATGCATGAATAAAAGAAATTAATAATTGTTGTGTAATGGAGTTATGAAAATAGTGGAAAGGGGTATGAGACCTCCAATAAGTGCCATAAAACAGGCCAGGACCTTCACCAACCTGACCATAGATACCCTAACCCCAACTATTAGCAGTAGGCTTTAACCTGCTCAGGCCCAAAACTTGCAAGGAATTGACTGTAAAAATTAAAAAATGCTTAATAGTCCCAAAATATACAAAAACGTCCTACAAGGGAGAGGGAAACCTTAAATCTCTAACTTCTTGATGCAACTTAAACAATGTATCTTTATAAATGAAGAATCTTTTCAGATCAAGAAGAAAATATAGCCAAAGGCAAAAAAAAAAAAAAAGAAAAACATATGAAATCTCCTAATAGCACTCAATGACCCATTGCTGGAATCCACCAATGGCCTCAATATAAAGGCAGAAAGAGGACCCAGAGGCAGTGACATCAGGGGTGTGCCCTGACTCTGGGGGTACCAACCACAAAACACAAGGAATGCCAGAATTAAAGACATAGTACCCAATTGATACATAGTAAACAAACCTAACAGAAATTGCATAAAAACATCAGAAATAGTAATTCAAAGCTTACCAGAATAATAACAAAACAGAAAATACAAATAAACTGTCACGGTTGTACAGGTTTTTATGAATTTTGTTTTTGAGTTATTATATGTTTTATTTTTACATATTTTCTGTGTACTGTTTAGTTTCTATGTATCTCTCCTTGTCCCGTTATGTTCTGGCGGGGCCACCTGCCTATCACTGTCAAGGGACTGCCATCAGCCTTATAAAGGCTAAGAAAATGAGCAGTCCCCTGCGGTTCATTGAATGCACAATGTGGATCTGTGAAACCACATGCTTTGTTTTTGACCATTCTTTCTGGACTTGTGTTTTTGGGACTTTGCTAAATAACTAAGACCAGAAATGTATTCATAACACTTATCTGCGTTTTTGTATCCTATTTCAATCTGACTATGATCTTTACTAAAAAATAAGAAACTTTTATGATTTTTCTTTCTTTCTGGCTGTCAACTTCTGCTTCTGTTGTGAATGTTAATATGCCCTCCAGCCATGAATCTTTATTTTTTTTATGTATCCTACAAAGCATGGCTGGCTAGCACCACGGTAAAAATATACATTCTTTGAAGTGCAAATGTTTCAGAATAAACCCATATCTACTGTGATATTATTAATTCATAAATATCCTAAACCAGTCTTTACACCTGCTCTGCTTTTGTTTCTGCCTCATGATGCTTTTGAAGATTGCAAAATGCCACTTAGTTACTTCACAAGTAGAATAAAATGAGTGCTTCATCACCACTTGTTGCTTCATCTCAAGGCTCCAGTCTTCTGTGCCTTTACTGGGACATTTCTATGTTGGATTCTCCTTTTGTTCCTAATATTATTTGCCTGTCTTAAAATTCAAATTGTACAAGTTTTCCCGATTGGCCCAAAAACTAACCAGTTATTTACTAATTTAACGTTACATGCAGATGTGTAGTGGGTAATTTAAGAGGCAATTTCATCTGAACATACAGTATAGACCTATTGTTGTTTGGTGAAGCACATTGGTGTTTTAATAAACATAATTGCAAACTTTAATTTAGCAACACTGTCTCAGTGAAAGCTTCTCATTATGGTCAAGGACTTTAGAACACAGTTTGTTAAATTATGGATCCCAACTCAATATCCTTGTGGGTTTCCACTTTTTGGATTGTACAGGACTGTGACTCACGGGTGTATTCAATATAAAAAGGTTGCTTATGGTTTGCGAAGTGTCTTGTGATGTGTCATTGTGGGCAGTTTTTACTGCTCAGTTATCTGTCGGTAGCGATTCTCCAAGGGGTACCCCTCAATCTGGCTATCAAAGAATGGGTCTTAAAGATATCAAGAGGGGCAAGACTGGGTCACGAAAAAAGATTAAGAATCACTGCTTTAGAATTTTGATTTTGATTACTAAATAAGCTCACTTATGACTTTTTAGGCATACCTATGTGGATTCAAAAAATATTCAAACCCCTTCACTTTCTGCCCACATCTTTGTGTTGTTTATTTAATTTTAAATGGATGAATTTCCCATTTGTGCCAATCAATCTACACTCAATAACCCATAATGATAAAGCCAAAACATGTTTTTAGAAAGGTTTGCAAATTTATTAAAAATAAAAAAACAGAAATATCTTCTTTATATTAATATTCAGATTCTTTGCTGTGGTCAGGTGTGTCCTGTTTAATTCTCCTTGTGATGTGTCGACAACTTTTTTTATTGTTCTTTATTTTGCCTTATACAATTTCTTATATTAGGAATTTGTTGTTTTCACATACTCCTTGGGGTCAGAGTGCAGGGTCAGCCATTGTATAGCACCCCTGGAGCAATTACAGGTTAAGGGTCTTGCTCAAGGACCCAGCAGAGTAGGATCTCTTTTGACAGTGACGGGGATTCGAACTGGCAACCTTCTAGATTCCAGCACAGATCCTTAGCCTCAGAGCCACCACTCCGCCCTGATTGTAGTCCACCTGTGGCAAACTGAATTGATTGGTCATCGTTTAGAAAAGCAGACATCTGAGTATGTAAGGTCCACAATTCACACTGCATGTCAGGAGTAGAACCAACAAATTAAAGGAATCTGAGTATAGTATCAAGTCAATGAAACTTCTGGGCTTTTGATCTGGTCAGTTAAGTAGAAGAGGAGCTTGTTAATCAGTTTCAGCTACTTTGGTGTTAATGAAATTAATAACAGGTGCACGAGAGGAGGCAACAATGAGACGACCCCCAAAACAGGAATGGTTTAAGAGGTGGAGGCCACTGACATTTTTCCCTCCTCATCTGTTTTTTCACTCGTTTTTCATTTGGCTATGGTCAGTGTCACTACAGGTAGCATGAGATGATACCTGGACCCTACAAGAGGTTGCACAGGTAGTCCAGCTTCTCCTGGATGGCACATCAATATGTGCCACTGCCAGAAGTTTTGCTGTGTCTCCCAGCACAGTCCCAAGGGTATGGAGGAGATTCCAGGAGTACGGAAGTTACTCTAGGATAGCTGGACAGGGCCGTGGAAGGTCCTTAACCCAGCGTTTCTCAACCTTTAAGTATTTGTGACCTGAGTTTTCATAACAGTTTTAATTGCGCCCCCCTAATGTTTTTTGAAAGGAGCACACTAATACCAATTTGTTCTTTTTTAATTAATGATATGTCATAGATGCATATTTTATTATACCTACTTAACTTTTATTGACATTTATCTAACTCTATATTTATTTTTCTAGTATCAGAATGTAGTTTAAGTTCATTTCTTTTGGTTTCAGTAGAGGTATTTTTCATATTTTCGATTCTTGTTTTATTTTTTTCACATCTTCGCACCCCCTTTTTTGTTACTTCAGGGGGGCGCAGCCCACAGTTTGAGAACTGCTGCCTTAACCCATCAGCAGGACTGGCATTTTCTCCTTTGGGCAAGGATGAGCACAGCCAAAGCCCTACAAAATGACCCTGGTCAAAATGACCCCAGCGGGCCACTGGTGTGAATGTCTCTAACCAAACAATCAGAAACAGACTTCATGAGGGTGGCCTGAGGGCCCGACATCCTCTAGTGGGCCTTGTGCTCATTGCCCGGCACCGTGGAGCTCAATTGGCATTTGCCACAGAATACCAGAATTGACAGGTCCACCACTGGTGCCCTGTGCTTTTCACAGATGAGAGCAGGTTCACCCTGAGCACATGTGACAGACGTGAAAGGGTCTGGAGAAGCCATGGAGAACGTTATGCTGCCTGTAACATCGTTCAGCATGACCGGTTTGGTGGTGGGTCAGTGATGCTCTGGGGAGGCATATCCATGGAGGGACGCACAGACCTCTAGAGGCTAGACAACGGCACCTTGACTGCCATTAGGTATTGGGATGAAATCCTTGGGCCATTTGTCGGACCCTATGCTGGTGCTGTGGGTCCAGGGTTCCTCCTGGCGCACGACAATGCCCGGCCTCATGTGGTGAGCGTATGCAGGCAGTTCCTGGAGGATAAAGGAATTGATACCATTGACTGGCCCCCATGCTCACTCACCTGACATTAATCCAACAGTATAATAATAATAATAATTCTTTGCATTTATATAGCTCTTTTCTCACTACTCAAAGCACTCAGAAATTTCAGGTTAAGGGCCTCGCTCAAGGGTCCAACAGAGCAGTCCCTATTGGCATTTATGGGATTCAAACTGGCAACCTTCCGAACACCTCTGGGACATTGTTTCAGTCCATCCGACACCGCCAAGTGGCACCTCAGACTGTCCAGGAACTCAGTGATGCCCTGGTCCAGATCTGAGAAGAGATCCCCCAGGACACCATCCATCGTCTCATTAGGAGCATGTCCCCCCGACGTTGTCAGGCATGCATACAAGCACATGGGGGCCATAGAAACTACTGAGTATGATTTTCAGTTGCAGAAATGAAATTTCAGCAAAATTAACTAGGCTGCTGCATCATTTTTTCACGTTGATTTTCCGGGTATCTGTGAATTCAGCCCTCTGTAGGTTGATAATTTTCATTTCCATCAAACGATGTGGCATCCTTTCATTCCTAAAACATTACCCAGTCCATATCAGTATCGATTTCCAGCATGATTTTTTTTTCCCATTAAGATCTGAGGTGATTTCAAAGTGTTCCTTTAATTTTCTTGAGCAGTTTATATAATAAACTCTCCAAATCCAGCAGTGCAAAGCTTGTAAAGACTCACTGAACAAAAATCCAAAGCTGCAATTGTTGCCAAAGGGGTTTCTACAGAGTACTGAATTAAGGGTCTAAGGGTTTATGAATGAGAGATTTGAAGTTTTGTTTTGCAGACCTTTCTGAAAACAGGTTTTCACTTTTCTACTCTGATTATCGAGTGTAGATTGATGGGCAAAAATGACAAACTCATCCATTTCAGATTAAATCTATAACACAATAAAGTGCACAGAAATTAAAGAGTACTTTCTGAATCCACTATGCTTGCAGATTTCTGATAGTTTGAGTTAAGCAAAACAGTTCCAACCATAGATTTTCATTATGTATTTCCTTGATTACTAAATAAATTCACTGTTGAGGTTTTTTTTAGGTACATCTACCTACCGGTAAGTTAGTCACTCTTTGCTTAAAACAGTCCAAAATATTTGGGGCATAGACTTAAAAGAGTGTCAAGTTATTAACAGGGAGAGGCTATTACACTGATGATGCAGGGAGGTAACTCAGAAGTTGTTAAATTGACAGGTGTGAATTTGTCAGCTAATCTACGGAACTGACAACTGAGAGCAAAAGTCTTGGGCGGCTTCTGTTACCATTTGGACAACAATGCACCCTATGTTCAGTCAGGCAAAAAAAAAAAAATCCACAGGTCCTTGTCACCATTTATCACATCCAGTTTCATAGCACATGACAACAGTATGTAATGTGAACTCTGCTTCCTTTTTTGTAAAGATCCCCATTCACTCACATACTGTTTATCAATGTATTTCCTGTAACCGTAAGTTCCGGGGAAAATTCCCTACTTTAAGATATCGAACATCACAAGTATTAAGTAAAAGAGCGGTGCGAATGAAAGCACAAGTGCGTTACAGGGAATACATTGTTTGATTACAGGTAACACTATATTGGTTTTTCATTGTCCTTCTAGGTGTCAGCTGTTTCTGTAAATTCCACCCTGGCCCTCTTTCCACACACTTTGTGCCTCTGACCTCATGCATCTAATTACGTGGATTCACAGAACTCAGGCAGCAGTTATGTGATGAGAATAAAAGGTCCTTTGATCTTTTAAGTTTTTCTTGTTTTATTGTTGTGAACTTCTTAGACTTTTGAGTCTTATTGTTCGAGTTAACTTTGTAGACTGTCTACTTTTTTGACCTTCTGCTTGATCATGACTAAAATTTTGCTTTTCAGATAATGGTATATTTTATTTGTTTTAAATTCCTAGCATTCAAATGATATGGAGGAGTATTTCGGACAAAATTAAATAAATAGATAAAAGTACTGTGAAGAGAGAGTATAAGTAAATGTGTCATAAAATGTGATCAGAAATAAATAAACGTGTCACAAAATATGTTTTTTTATTGCTTATTTATTTAATTTTCTCCAGAATATTCCTCCAAATGCATCATGAAATCTGGCTTGAAATAAAACTGTCACTTTCACTCGTCAAAGTTGAGAGGGCGGGCTCTTGCACATACTGTGATTTGATTGGTGAATCATCTTCTGTAGATTGTTCATACTGTCACACATGTGCACATGGGAGGCAGCTAAAGGGTCTAAATGAGAGTAATTCCATGCCAGACCAGGGGGTGGCAGAGTGTACTGACCTTTTTTCTCACTTTCCTGCAGACCGTTCAAGGGATATCCCACCTGGCCCTAATGATGTCACTTCCGGTTCCGGACCTTCGATGGTGTCACTTCCAGTGAAGAACCCATGACCGAGGAGAACCCATGACCGGGTCCGAACCTATAGAAGACCCTTCCGCTTCCGCCCTCGATGACTTCACTTCCTTTTCTGGCCTTTAAAACCTCCATATTTGACTAACCTAATCAGTTCTGTTTTTGACTCCATTCTGAGTACATCACTGCTAGCAATTTACCCATTTGCAGCCAAGGAATATTATACGGGTGGCTGCTCCAAACCTTTTTCATGACTCTTGCGTCTGTTTTTTGTGACAATACTGTGGCACCCGGCTGGGGTTCATGCACCGGACGGGATGCCCAGGAGGACCGGAGGAGGGCTTGTGCCTCCTCCAGAACACGAGGGGGCATCCTCCCTGGTTGCTTCGGGGGCCACGGGTACAGAGCTTGGAAGCTCAACCCTGTAGGGGCCTGTGGTCACCACCAGGGGGCGCCCCGATGCCTTGGGAGCCCTGGACCTCAGTACTTCCGCCAGTCCCGGAAGTGCTGGGGGGAAGAGGATTGGGGACACCCGGAGGACTTCTGGATACACCGACAGCTCTTCCACCATACAGAGGTGTGGCTACGGAAGCCCTTAGGATACACCTGGAGTCCATCTGGGGTGTATAAAAGGGGCCGCCTCCCTCCAGTCAATGGCAAGAGTCGGGAGGAGAAAGACGGAGCTAAGAGGAGAGGAGTGGAGGTGGACCAGAGACAGTACGAGGCATTGTGTTGTGGCCAAGGACTCAAGGGGTGATTGGTGCTGCGGCACTGGGTTTGTGTTCATGAACTGTAAATATTATGTATAATAAACGTATGTGTGGTGAAACCAACATGTCTACCTGTCTGTGTCTAGGCTGTTCCCCACAATACCTAATTCAAAATGAAGAGAAGAAGATAGAGCTTAATGAAACAAGAATTCATTTGAAAAATGCTTACTACTGCCAATGAAATGGATACTGACAAAGTTATCATGTATTTCAGAGAGAAAGTTGAAGATTTATCAGAAGAATTTACAGTGTTGGTGGCCCTTTTAGATTACAATATTCGATGAAACTATTTTTAAAAACATCAAAGAACTGGTGCAACAGACTGGGCTACATGCCAGTTCAGGAGATGAAGTTACCTGCCCTGGATGCCCATCCTTTGACATTCCAGCTGAGTCAACAGAACAATTTCTTTTCTGCAGTTTAAAAGTACAACAGTTTGCAGATCTATATGGTGTATTACAGAAGACTGAACTGAATATTTCGCCCTTGTTTTACGAGTCTAAAGTGAGGGGCATATTTGCCGCTACTTTTTCAAACAACTTTAGAGCTCTGATCACTGACAAAATATTAGTTGGCACTTCTTTGGGCTTTCTGTGTCAAAGTATCTAAACTGATACAGGATCAGCTCAGCATATCTCACTCTGGCTCATTCGCCTTGTGATTGTCTTTCAGATACATCATATAGATCTGCAGTCTGTCATACTTTTTAAACTGCAAAAAAGAAAGTGTTCTATTGACTCATATATCTTATTACCCTGCTGGGATGCCAGTACAATGACAGAGACAAAGTGGCCAATGGAGCAGGAATATACTTTTGTACCCAGCTGGCATGATTTAACAAATGGACCAGCGGAAACTAAGAGTAATAATAATAATAATAATAATAATAATAATTCATTACATTTATATAGCGCTTTTCTCAGTACTCAAAGCGCTATCCACACAGGGAGGAACCGGGAAGCGAACCCACAATCTTCCACAGTCTCCTTACTGCAAGAGTAGGGAGCTGTTCCCCCATACACCAGGTGGCAGTAATCCTCATACGGCAACCCAGTTGGGACAACCACAGTGGTGCTTGGGAGATGGAGTCCAGAAAGGCAGCCCTGTGTTGGTCCCTACATGCTGATAGAGGGCACTGTCCGGGGAGATCCTCCCTACTTGCTTCATGGCCTGGAAGTGCTTTCAGGAAGACACGCCAAGGCACCGGAAGCATTAAAAAGGAACACTCAGTGGAGGAGGATTTGTGTGGTTTATTTGTTACTGTGATTGTATTTATTTTTTACTAACTGTGTTACGGGGTTCACCTCAGACAACAGGCCTCAGTTATAGTGTAGTTCCGTCAGTTAATTGTGTGTATCATAAGTATTATGTAACTAACTTTGCTCTATTCTGTACAAATTGAAACCACTCAATATTTAAATTATAGCACATCTTCTGGATGGTAGGAGTCTTGGTTTAAAAACAAAGTAAAATAAGCATAATGCAGTCTGTCATCTTTCAAATATTTTAGGAGGACATAAGAAAGAACATAAAAACAAAAAAAAATGCGACAAATGAGAGGAGACCATTCAGTCCATCAAGCCCATTTGTTTAGCTAATAGCTAAGAAGTCCCAATAACTCATCCAGATTCTTCTTAAATGTTTTCGAAGTTTCTGCTTCAACTCCATGTCTTAGTAGATTATCCCAGAGTCCTACAACTCTTTGTGAAAAGAAGAGCTTCCTGAGAGGGTATCTTCAGACAATAATTTAAATTATTAGAAGGATAGTACTGTATTATATAATTACAATCATATGCAGTTTTCAAACATCTGGAGCTTAACTCATTAGGATTAATATTGATCTTGGACTGGAAGAGAAATTCTAAAACCAGACAGAAAGGTAAATGTCAATTAAACAAGACAGCAGCTCATGAGCACTACCCTGTACTTGGTAATCTTTGTAGTCTCTGGTTTTAACCTGGATTAGCTTATAAGAGACAAGGGGGATCTGCTCGCTTCGCTTGCCAATCCTCGTGTGGGCGCTACATGCTAGCCACTTCGCGGATTTGTTGCTCGTATATGGGGAAGCGGATGTACAATTTAAATAGATTGTTATTTACATGGGAATTGTTACATATGCATAATACACCTATTTTACATTACAGCAAGTAACTAGACAATGCAACATGTAACTGCTCGTGAGTGCTTTCTCTCTAATAAATAAACCGACTTTTTCGAATGTTTGTCCCTGTGATTTGTTATTTGTCATAGCAAAAGCTATTCTAACTGGAAACTGTAATATGAATGGCATATCAAGATCTCCTTTGCTGTCTAATGTTTTCCACGGAAGATGTGCTACATTACCTTTCTTGTCGCCTGTTAAAATTTTACATGTCAGAATTATTCGACCAATTTTGAATACAACTAATCTTGTCCTATTGCATAGACCATCAATCATACATAAATTACGTAATAACATTACGATACATCCTTCTTTCAACATTAATTTTGTGGTTGAAGACCATACGGTGTTAACTGTTGTAGATATTCTATGGGATATTGTAAGTTCATGTTTTCATCTTCCTCACATTCATCACCAACTGTTTCACCATAGTCTATTGATACGCCTTTAACCAATTTGCCGTGCAACTGATCGACAATTTTCGCATAAATTCATTTGATTTATTGTTTCTCAGTGCTAGGATTGCCCGTGTACTAATTTCTTCTTTTGATAAGCCTACAGGCTGAAATTCTTCATTAAGATTTGGACATAATACGTCTCCTTTAATTGAGAACTTAAAGTGAGGAAAACGTTAAAATTTATAAGAGCTGAGTGCGGAGGAACTGTGTCAGACAAAAGCATTCACACGAATGAGAGATGAGACGACCGTGGGCATGGGCCCTTAACCGTAAATGGTTGCGAGGAGGGTGGGACTTGATAAAATCTCTTGAAAATAGTCTTGTTTTGTCTCAAGATTTTTTTTTTATAATAGAGAGAAATAAAAATTTGCAGGTTTGTCTGTCTAAAGATCCTTTTCACAAGTGCACGAACTTATCAAAAAAAAAAAAAAACTGTAGTGGACTATTCTAGGAAAACCATCTCAGCAATGTCCCAGGTCAAGATCTAGTTGTTATGATTTGGAGTTCCAAACATAGCAAAGTGGGAATGAGTCCTCCTAAAGCGCGAGAAGGAATAGGGTCACTGCCAACCAAAGAAGAACATCCAAAGAAAATAACAATACTTGCAGTACAGCTCCTTCACACTAGAATGTTCTCCTGATTAGAGCTTACTCAGTTGTGGCCTTAAAAAGCAGGAATGATGATGTCAGGGTGGCCCCGCCTCTTGGGGCTCCACCCACAAAGCTCAAGGAATGGAATCATATTTTAAGATACAGTACCTAAATTTGAACAATGGAAAATACTCAAAATATGAAAAATAATTAGAAAACAACAATGGAACACAAAATACACAAAAATACAGATCCATACATAACTCCAATAAACATTTTATGTTGAGTAACTTATCCAGTAGAATATGCTTTTTATTGTATTTGGTTCTTCTGTTTCTCACAGCAGAGCCCCAAGAGACCCTGACTTCATTCCTTCTGAGCCCTTGTGCTCTGTTTATTTAAGGTCACAGTTCAATAAGCATTCTGGACATCAGACTTGGACGAAGGTTCACCTCCAACGGATCAATGACCCTAAGCACAAACCAAAGACAACACAGGAGTGGCTTAGGGGGCAACTCTGTGAATGTTTTTCAGTGGCCCTGTCAGAGCTCAGGTTTGAACTCAATCCAACATCTCTGGAGGGACTTGAAAATACAATAGCTGTCCACCAGTGGTCTCCATCCAACCTGTTAGAGTTTTAGAAGAACTACAGAGGCAAATGGCAGAAAATCCCCAAATCCAGGCATGTGAAACTTGTCATGTCAGACCCAAGAAGCTGATTGATTGAACTACTCTCGTCTTCCTCGGAAATCTCCTTCCACAAAAGACAAATTATTTTCAAAATCATTATTCAGACATTCAAAAGCCAAATACTTATGATAAATTAATTTTGTTATGAATGTACTCAAAAGTTGTTTCAAACTGCCAGTACAAATTAGGAAAACTAAACATTCATCAAGTGAAAACAATGTGAAAACTACATCAATGCTATTATTTAATGCAACTTTTCTGAAAAATATGAAATCAGCCCAGACCAAAGGTCATAGATGATACCGTGTTGACAACGATAACTTATACAGGCATTTTGGATTGACTTTGTACAGTTAAAAAAATGAAAACAAAAATATGTTTACAACTATCACTCTAGAGATTAGCTACAAGCGTTGATTGAGCGTATTGAATTTGACTGCTGGCTGACTGGATTAAACTTTATCCGAGCCAAACCAATTCATTTTGATAGCCTGGAGGCAGATGTTTTATGGGAAGGGGAATTCCTGTACAAGGTACTAATGCACGGAGCACTCTAATGTGACTAATATGCATTCAGCAGCTGTAACGTTCCCAACCCAAGGCACAGTAGTTCTTTATGGACTGTATTAATGTCAATGTGAAGGTGCCAATGTATTGCCAAACATAGCCAACATGTTCCATCGAGAAAGTTAGCAAGCACCACACAATGATATCAAAGTTGAAAAAGAATTAGGAAAGGATTAGGTTTGTTTTGTTTATTGATTAGTCATTTTTGAAGAAACATGGAAATTAATGCTGCCAAAGACAAATTGTCAATAGTAGATTCTGGAAGCATTCAGACCCGTTTACGTTCTGCACACTTCATTGTGTTGTAGAGTTATTTTAAAATTGATTAATTTGCCAGTTTTGCACATCAAATCCACAATAACCAAGTCAAAATTGGTATCTCTTATTTATTTAAGTATTCAGAACCACTGTTGTGGCACTCCACATTGTGGTCAGGTGCATCCTGTTTGCTTTCATTCTCGTTCAGATGTGTCTAGAACTTGATTGCA
Organism: Erpetoichthys calabaricus; assembly: GCF_900747795.2. Lineage (NCBI taxonomy): Eukaryota > Metazoa > Chordata > Cladistia > Polypteriformes > Polypteridae > Erpetoichthys > Erpetoichthys calabaricus. The sequence goes on from NC_041399.2 coordinate 28,979,455, forward strand.
ACCCACCTGTGGTGAACTGAATTGACTTGATATCGTTGGGAAACGTGCATCCATAAGGTACTAAAATTCACACTGCATGTCAAGACCAGAGCCAAGCCATCATGTCTAAGGAATTCTCTGTAGGCCTCGACAATCAAATTGTGATAAGGCATAGATCAAGGCAAGGGTACAAAAACCATTTTCTGAAGCTTTGAGTGTTCCCAGGAGCACAGTGGCCTCAACTATTTTGAAATTAATTAAGTTTGGAACTACCATGACTGTCCAGCCAAACTAGGTAACCATGCAAGAAGGTCTTTGGTCAGGGAGGTGTCCAAGAACCCAATGATCACTGTAACAAAAGACATATGACAGGAATCTTAGAGTATGAGGAAGAATATTTTTTGGTCTTATGAGACCATAATTGAACTCTTTTGGCAGAACTGTAAGCACTATGTCTGGTGAAGACCAGGCACTGCTCATCACCGGCCTAATACTATCCCTATGGTGAAGCATGGTGTTGGGAGCTTCATGTATGGAGATGCTTCTCAGCTGCAGGGACAGGGAGACTCGTCAGAATTGAGGGAAGAGTGAATACAGCCAAATACAGCGAGGTCCTTGAAGAAAACCCGATCCAGATTGCACACTATCTTAGAATGGGGTGATCTTTTACCACAAAAAATGATCTGAAGCACAAAGTCAAGACAATACTGGAGTGGCTTCAGGACAAGTCTCTAACTGTCCTTGAATGGTCCAGCCAAAGCCCAAACTTAAACCCCATAGAACATCTGTGCAGTCACCTGAAGATGGTAGTTTACAGACGCTTCCAATCCGACTTAACAGAGCTTAGGGGAATCTGAGAAACAGACCGTTAGTTGGATAGTTATCAATTTTTTGTGTCTTTACCCATTGGTATTTTGTTTTTCATGTGTCCCACCATTGTGCCACAGCATTGCCATGCAATGTCACCTGGAGCTTTATGACAGACCATCATCACTGCTATTGGAAATGGGACAGTTGGCTTTGTGCACTTCCTTGTTATCCGAGTTTGTGGATATAAACATATTATTTTAGGAAAGGTTGTGATTAGTAGTTAGGATTAACATTCGAGTTTAAAAATCTTATTTCTGGCAAAAAGACTTCATTTTGTCTTGTTGAGCATTTGAATAGATCTTCTGTTAAGGCATCTTTGTGCGATGGAGTCTTGAACATGGCAAAATATGTGTGAGACCCAAGGCAAGAATCAGGCCAGGGACTTCCCTTGCCAGACCAGAACAGGCCCGCCCAGTCCACCTTACTCAAAACTGTGACCAGTGTGACTCCAGCCTAGTGGGCCACATAAAAAGGAGAACTGCGAACAGAATTACAAATACCCAGAAATAAAGCAAAAGCCCCACAAGGAGGAGGCTAACTGTAAACCCCAGTCTTGTGCAGAGAAGGGCAAACAAGGAATTTTTAGAAATTAGGATTCATTCGCAAAATTACAAGAAAAATGTAGCAAAAAAGAGCAAAAAGGAGTTGCCTAAAAGATAATCCTAAAGCATACAAGTCCCAAATCACAATCCAGAAAACAAAATATGAACAAGAACATTAGTTAACAAAGGAAAGACGAAAGAAAAATAGCAATACTTAATCTCCTAAGAAACACAATGATCTCCTGATCTGAACTCACTCTGCTGTGGCCTAAACAATCTGAAGGAGAGCTGAGGAGTGACGATATAAGGATACCCCCTCCGCTTGCGGTATTACCCACAAAGTGCAAGGAATAGAGACACATTTAAAGTAACAGGACATTACAAACATAACAGAAAATACAGAAAATCCAAAAAATAGTCATTAAAAAATGACAACATCAACAATAAAATATAAAATTAACAAAAATACAGACCCATACATGCTGTCATAAAGCAACTTCAGTGTCGGCTCATGTGTCTAGCAGCAAGTCTAGCAGTTATCTGTGAAACAGAAATGTATCAAAATATATTTAATATTCAAAAAACATTTGGACAGATTACTGTATATATCTTGATTCTTACTTTTCTTCTGTCATGTTAAAGTTGGAATAGTTTGGTCATTCCATGCATCATTATATTGTTACAGAATGATTACAATCAAGTGAATTAAATTTGTAAACAATATCCAATTAATTTTGGTGTATTTGATAACGCCTGTATCATGGATGTGAATATAAAACAGAAAGGGAAACTAAACTGCTCAGAAACAGAAGTACTGCTTTGACGCTGGGTGCTGCCCGTTTGCAAAACCAAGCAGAAACGTGCGTACGTATGGTGTGAGGCTGCCATGAAAATGTGTGGGCATTTAGGCCAAGTTTAGTGTTTACACATCTCAAACAAAAACGGGCGGGCGTATGCAACATTTTTGTGCATATGCACCATTTATACATGAGGCCACAGGAGATGAAATCTTTAACTAAAGACAAGCAGGGCTCAAAAACAGGAATCAAGCTGACATGTAACAAAGTCCAATACTGAAAGGTCTTAGAGAATAAAGCCAAGAATTATATAAACCAGAAAGAACCTAAAAAAAGTCTCTTCCAAAAAAACTTTTTGAAGTTATTTACAAACTTGGATACCATGTCTCAAGTGGCACTGGTTTAAGTATTGTTGTGCTAATGTTGTCACATGATGCAAACTCTAGGGGTGCGTCTTTAGGAATGGACACATGTGATGTCCCATATAAACCAAATCACTTGCACCAACGTAATTGTAGGGCATGTTGCAGTTCATGACTGAGATAAACAAGGTGGTAAGAGAGACACAGATGAATCAATAGATGGCCCTAAAGAAAACAGTAGTTTGTTTTTATTAAAAAGTGTCAGCAAAAGTGATGTTCAGTGTCATGTCATTGACAAAGTCTTTTAACACTGTTCCAGTAATTAAAAAATTTCATCCATCCATCCATTTTCCAACCCGCTGAATCCGAACTACAGGGTCACGGGGGTCTGCTGGATTATAAAATAAGATGACAAAAGTATAAGAATAACAATAATCCAATTCCTTATTCTTCTTTTTATAATAGACCGTTCAAAAAGAAGAAACCTACACACACACACAGATACGCACAGAAACACAGACACAAAGTTGACAATGAGCTCACCAGTTACGTATTCTCCCACATTTATGGCCAGGGCTCGTAGACAAGTAATATGCACTCCGTTCTCTTCTATCAGTCACTCTGAGGCAAAACCACCAACAACAAACAGACAACCAAAAGGCGATCTCTGGTGTCTACTATCTCATTTTTTATAGGACTGTGGCTTTTGCTCTCCAATCCCATCTGAGGCCAATCCCGGACCTTCTAATTAAACTGCACACCTTCACGCACGTCATGCTACGTACTTCATTAGGATATGAACTCTATACATCGCTAACCAAGCTCACACGTGCACGCATGCCCTCGGACATATGAGCTTCAGCTTTCTTTGGTAAGCACATCTAGACTTTGCTCATGAGATCTCTAACCTAAAATCCAATGCCTTCATCAACCTGCTTCCTTCACTTTGCAGTAATGGAACATTGCTAAGATGGTGCTCCATGATTGCCATGTGCTCAGGCTCTCATACCCATATAGCTGCACAGCCATTTAGCATCCACTGCATAACCTCACAATATTGTAGGTAAGTGCTACATCACTGTCTACTACAGAAATGTTAATCTATAAATAGTTGTGTTTCTCAACTAGAATATAAGACACGTCACATGGCCTGCCACACCACATCTTAGCAATGGGTGTACAAAATTGTGACACCAATAGAAAAACACAAGATGACACCATGGTAAATACAAAATATGATGTTAAAATAAAATAACAAATATCACATCAAAACAAAAGTAAAAAAAAATAAGGGTGAAGCTAAATTCTACATGCTTCAAAACCTAGGGAAAAAAATAAGAAGACCCAGAGAAAAAATGGTTACATTAAGAACGAGTGAATGAAAATAGGCTGATGTAGCAATCAACAAACGTTTGGAGTGCAAGAGTCAATCAGTATCCTTCAATCCTTACCTTCTTTTTCCTCTAATTTGTTGATGAATAGTTTACGTAAAAAGCTTCTTCATGAAACACAACTTCTTCTTCTGCCTTTTTGCTGGGAGTTAGATCCTTGATGAGTCTCCTTCATCTTTGCCTATCCTTTTCATCCTCCTCCTCTCCCTCTCCTTCATATTCCTCTCCACACAATCCCCCAACCTGAACCGTTGTCTCTCCTTCAACCTTCTCCCTTTGAGTGGTCTTTCCCAGGCTCTCTCAATCATCACCTTTTTTTTTCTAACCACATGCTCACCCCACTTCAATCTAATCAGTGTTCTCACTGTTGTTTACCACTTCAGGCCTTCTCTTAATTTCTTTATTTCTCAGAGTGAGACATCTCAGCATTCTCATTTCAGCTCTTTCAAGTTTTTCTTCCTCTCTTTTCCTTATTGCCCACATCTCTACACAGTGTGCCTAAAACAAGTGTAAAAATGAAAGACCATGGCACAAAAAGAGGTTTGGGGCAGCCACCTGTATACTTGAATAAGGCTGCAAAACTGAGGTTTGGTAGCACAGAAGTGTACACATTGAGTCCAAAGTAGAACTGAATTAAAAGTGGAAAGTTACCTTGCTTTTAAGGCAGATCAGCGGAAGTGAGGTCAGTAGTTCCCGGAAGCGGAAGTGAGGGCATGGGGAGGGTGGGGCTGGAACTGGAAGTAACATCATTGGGCCTGGAAAACAGAAGTAACGTCATTGGGCCTGGAACTGGAAGTGACGTCATGGAGTCCAGACAGAATTTCCCGTGTCTGGTCTGGCATGGAATTACCTTCTTTTGGTCCTTCTAGATACCTCACATGTGCACGTGTGTGACACAGGCCAGTATCCTACCTAGCCTGCCCAGGAATGCTCTCTATACTACAGCCCAAGTGGCTACGCAACAGGTTGGCTACACCTAGCCAAAATGTTTCAATACGCTTACATATCTCAGTAGTTCAAAGGGTCTTTCGAGGAAAATGGAAAAACGGTTGGAAAACCTTTGGTTTGAGCGAAGAATTGTCCTACAACAATTTGTTATGAAAAATTATAAGAAGAAAATAGCAAAAGACTCAAAAAAAATGCAAAAGTAGTTGCTTAGAAGACAATCCATAGAAACCAAGTTTAATCCTAATTCAGTAAATCATAATCCAGAAACAAGAGAAGAAAAACAATCACAACAACATTTACAGTGCATCCGGAAAGTATTCACAGCGCATCACTTTTTCTTAAAATGGCTGTGCACCGACGCTTCCCATCCAACCTGATGGAGCTTGAGAGGTGCAGCAAAGAGGAATGGGCGAAACTGGCCAAGGATAGGTGTGCCAAGCTTGTGGCATCATATTCAAAAAGACTTGAGGCTGGAATTGCTGCCAAAGGTGCATCGACAAGGTATTGAGCAAAGGCTGTGAATACTTATGTACATGTGATTTCTCAGTTTTTTTATTTTTAATAAATTTGCAAAAACCTCAAGTAAACTCTTTTCACATTGTCATTATGGGGTGTTGTGTGTAGAATTCTGAGGAAAAAAATGAATTTAATCCATTTTGGAATAAGGCTGTAACATAACAAAATGTGGAAAAAGTGATGCGCTGTAAATATTTTCCGGATGCACTGTATTTCTGTCGCACATTTTCATAAAAATGATATAGCTCAAAGTGCTTTATAGGATGAAAAAAGAGAAAAAAGACAAAATAAATAAGAAAATAGAATTAGGGAACACTAATTAACATAGAATAAAAGTAAGGTCTGATGAACAGGGAGGACAGAAAAAAAAAAAAAAAAACCCAGACGGCTGGAAAAAAAAAATCTGCAGGGGTTCCAAGGCCACGAGACCACCCAGTCCCCTCTAGGCATTCTACCTAACATCAATGACCTCAATCAGTCCTCATGGTATTCAGGGTTCTCATGGAAGAACTTGATGATGAGGGTCATGTGGACTTCTGGCCTTTAATCCATCAATGGAGGGGCATCACGGTGCTTTGATCAGGTGGTGGTGGTACAGGTCGCCACCACAGAAAACCAGAAAAAGTACAGCAGAGAAAGTAGGGTTTAGTACAGATTTCGGAGCCACCGTGAATGATAATGATAATTAAATGCACATACAGAGTACTGTATCAGGATTACATTAAAATGAAGCTATGAGAAAGCCATGTTAAAATAATGAGTCTTTAGCAGAGTTTTAAAGTGCTCCACTGTGTTAGCCTGGTGAATTTCTATCGGTAAGCTATTCTAGATTTTAGGTGCATAACAGCAGAAGGCCGCCTCACCACTTCTTTTAAGTTTAGCTCTTGGAGTTATAAGTAGACACTCATTTGAAGATCTAAGGTTACGATTTGGAGTGTAAGGTGAAAGACATTCTGAAATAGAAGATGGAGTGAGAATTCGTAACAAAGGAGTAGCATTATTAACTTAGCTCTCCTCCAAAGCTTATTCAATTAACCACAAAGAACTCTGTCTTCTAAATTGACTTTAAAGGCTGGAGGTGGTCCCTCACAGGAATGTATTGGTGGTCCCACCTTCTGGGGAGGAACGCCACCCACAAAATACAATTAATATGGGAAAACAAAAATATACACATAGAAGATAAATAAGCAAGAAAGAAAATTGGCCTAAAATATATAACTACAAAAATAATATTAAAATTAAATGAAATAATATTAAAAATAAGCAACAATATCAACATAAATGATAATAATCAAAGAAGTGAAAATGAACAAAGAAAAAACATATTAAGGGGATTTAAACATAACCCAGAGGAGAAACCCTGGCACGGATAATCACACAGTACATCAACACGGGCCTTATTATCATTAAACAGATTTTTATGAAGGACACCTCATTGCAAATATTACTGAGTTAGCCGGTTAGCTTTTGGCTTCCTTTTATGTTTGCCTCCCTTTAATTGGTTGATGGTTATGGAAAAAAGAATCATTTTAGATCTCAGAATTGTGCAAAGAGAGCGAGCTAAAATTAAGAAATAAGATATAGAGAATGAAAAGGCTTCAGGGTATTAAATTGATAAGCATCATTCTGAATTTCATACCGTGGAATTGGTCGTTTTTGTGATGGCAGGATAACTTGTCTAATTAAGTGAGTTCAAATAATAACAGGGATTAACAATGACAGAAGAAATTGATTTGAAGGAATCACAGATAATGACTGAGTGAAAATACCCTTCAGTATATGCTAGACTTGGAAAAATATGAATTCATATTGTACATCAGCCACCCTTGCATTTGGGTTGCATTACATTTTTCTCAGTGTCTAGTGGATATTTAATATTACTGTGATATATTAGAAGTTTGCAAAAATAAAAGATCCTCATCCTTTTATCACCTCAGAATTATGCTGAATGAACCAACCTCCCTTAATTGACTGGTATCTTACAACCAGATGTGTTTCCCGTCTTATGTTTATTTTTTATTTTCTGTGTCTTTTTTTTATTTTAAAGTCAAATTATTCATGTGTTTATAGTATTTTATATGGAGTGGTAGGGTCCTGGGGTGACCTTATCTCCCCTTTTAAACTTTTTATTATGTTGACCATAACAGAATGTCCCAAATCCCATATTACCTTACTGTCAGGGTTGACTGCTACTGTAATTGAATACTTTCCCCTTTCTTTTACATCTGTAACCCCAGGTGCTTATTTGCAGTACCAGAACAAGCCAGGCAGAAAGTTACACATGTAGTCATTGTCACAAAATAAAGGTACGAAGACAAAAATAAGGAGTTGGGGTAACTGCTCCATATAATGTCTGGACTTTAGAGTAGTAAATAATGACTGATACCAGTCTTATTATCTGTGAAATAACAAAGACAAATGCACAGTGGAATAACATGGCTTTTTATAGTGAGGTGGCAGGATGGAAGTCTTGAGGCAGGAAAGGGAAGTGATGTCATATGACGGGAACGGAAGTGAGGCCATCTGGGAATGGATGGAAGTGGAAGAATAAACTATTCAGCTGCTGGTTTCCTGTTGAAAGAGGGAGAGAGGCATTAGTGCTTATTTCTGACTCCCTGTCTCTTTTACTTTCACTCCCTATGGACCCTTTGGCTGTACCCTAAGCATAAGTGTGCAACATCATTTATTAGAAATAATCTCTCTAATATAAAATAAATCCTGAGAGGGAGACTAGGGAGATAGGACGTGATCTTCTCGGAAAACAATTTGACATCCCACGAAAGACACTTAACGTCACACGAAGACAATTTGACATCCCACGACATACACTTTAACGTCACATGAGATAAGGCAGTGAGACAACATTTAAAACAAGTTCACGGACATCTAACCTAGCAGTTGTTGGAATGCTTTTGGCAGACAGACATCATGTGCTCCCAGCTCTTAAAACAATGACAAGCGACAAGCAGAACACGTAGCTTGCCAGCAGTAGCAGCAGGAAGCCAGCAGATGATCCGACCGCTTCTCCTTAGCGTGCGTTCAGCGCCCCCTTCACAACGCGAGTGGCAGAGATGTGAGGTGGCAAAAGGACAGCTGCTGTACAGGCTTTGAAATGATCGATGCAAATTGCGACTAGTTGAAAATGCAGCTCGCCAGCAGATGATCTGACTGTAACTCCTAAGCATGCGTTCAGTCCCCCCTTCACAACGCGAGTGGTAGAGACACGAAGTGGCAAAAGGACAGCTGCTGTACAGGCTTTTAAATGATCGACGTGTAGCGCAACAAGCAAAACACGCAGCTCGCCAACTGCAGCTAGACAGCAGATGATCCGACCGCAACTCCTTAGCATGTGTTCAGCCGCCCCCCTTCACAACATGAGCAGCGTTATACGTCCTGCGAGAAAGACTTAACCACACCCGGGGCCGGAAATAAAGGACAAGTATTGTTTTTACAAAAGTGTTAAAGTAAAAGTGAACATAATGCATATGTAACAATTCCCATGAAAATAACAATCTCTTTAAATCGTATTGTCCGGTAAACCAAACCTGGGGGTGGGCGAGCGAAGCGAGCAGGGGGCAGAGCCCCCTAGTATTCCAAAGTAGCAGAATATAGTGTTGGTAAAATAATACAACCTGACAATAGGATACCAGGTGACACTCTGTATTAGTATATTGATTAGCCTCTGGAAGCTCCAGCTTAGTCTTTGCTCCCACATGGCCTTTGAACTTGTGGTAGAAAAAGGCAGCATGGCCTGTCTGAATATGGCTGTCCAGAGAGAGAGAGAGATGAAAAAAGGCAGAGAGAAATTCTGTATCAGCTTTAATTTATAGGAACCCTGTGACTTCTTGACACGCCTCTTGCACCAGTGGGTATGTCGTTCCCAAACTCAGCCTCCATTGCAGTTCAATCCAACTGTGACCTGTTCATATCTATTTTGTGGCATATTTTCACTCTTGTATTCACTCAGTTTTATAAATGACACCCCTGCTTCCTAAAATGTAACGAAGAGATTACAAAAAAAAGATTTATACAACCTGAAGCCACTGGAAATTCCAGGGCCAAAGTTCAGGTAATTCATCATGCTTTACAAAATTCTTTAAAAGGAAACAAAAATGCTTCCACTGTAGGTATCGCTGCTGTTTTCTTACAGAAATTTATATATATATATATATATATATATATATATATATATATATATATATATATATATATATATATGGTTGAAATAGTTTTACTGTCAAATAATGCAAAGTGTACGTGACACGCGTTTTGCCCTAATTCTGGGCTCATCAGGCGTACACACTCACTGGGGATGCAGTGAGTGTGTACGCCTGATGAGCTCAGAATTAGGGCGAAACGCGTGTCGCGTACACTTTGCATTATTTGACAGTAAAACTATTTCAACCATTCTATGATCTGCTTCTCGCAACTGAAAGAGGGCACCGTGGCGGATGTTAGCCGACTTGCTGACCAACCACAAGCGTTACCTGGTAGGTAACCACCCATACAATCAGATTGTGATTCAGACTACGAATGCCATATATATATATATATATATATATATATATATATATATAAGTAGACCCCTTAGATAATAGTTTTTTTTTTGGCTCTTCTTTGAAATGTTCTGCTCGAGAAACAAGGCATTCTAATTATTTTTGCTGTTTTGGAAGGTAATTTACTTTATAACTTTACCTAGACTTTATCACTTTTAGTGAATGGCCTTTTGGTTTTTCTGGGGCTTTTCTAATTAGTTCACAGTCTGTTTTGGAGCCGTCATGCCCATTTCCGGGATAATACGAGAAGATATGTGGGCAACACGTGTGACAACTTGAGAGAACCACAGCATAGGAACACTGGAACCCACCTCACGACAGCCCGTGGATCAGCCCCATCCTGTCTGGTAGGCTGTCATGAGGACAAAGTCTGAACACAGCAGCATTAGCTGTGGAATTAACTGAGCCCAAATCTCTGTTCTGGGGGCTGCAACAAGGTGCATTTAAAATGATGGCATAGATGACTGGGTGTTAGGATCAGCAGAATGCATTTGAAAATTGTTCTTTCACTTAAGAAACATTGCACAAGTTAGACATTGTTATCACTGCAAAATGCTGTAAAGTTAATGCACGCTTTTTCTTTACCCATCTAGATTGTCGCAATGCACTCCTTTCAGGATTACCAAAAAATGATATGTCAGCTTCAATTACTCCAAAATGCAGCAGCAAGAATTTTAACAAATAAGAGAAAATCTGAGCAAATGTCACCAGTCTTAGCATCACTGCACTGGCTGCCTGTACACTTTAGGGTTGATATTACAATACTTTTGATTGCATGTGAGGCTTTAAACCTTCTAGCGCCTTTTTATTTTGGACTGCTCATCCTCCTACGTTTCTAATTGTAATTTTAGGTCCAGGCTTGCTTAGTATTCCTACACTGAATCATAAAATAACTGGCTAGGTGCGTTTCTATTTCTACACACCAAAAATCTGGAATACCATAATGATTAGAGACATGCTGGGGCAGTACAGCTAAACACTTCAAACAGCTACTAACATCCACCTCTTTATTCTGTCCTGATCTCTTAAATTACGAGAATCACTAATACAAGCACTTCATACTGGGGAAAAGGGGAAATTGGTTCTTTTCATTAAATGTAATTGTATTTGCTGTTTTATAGGCTGGTCACTAATCACTACTTTTGTGTGTTTCCTTTAATTGTTTCCTGTATTTTGTGTGGCACTATGGGCAACATGTGATGCAGCTGACTGAGAAGATGAAGAGAAAGAGCTCTGCAAGAGTATCCAGTAATTGTGATGCATTCATGGAGAGTGGAATGCCCAGTCGGCACTGGGTGGTCTTTTGGCCTTGGAACCCGTGCAGATTTTTTTTTCTTCTTATTTTTTGCCATCTTACCGTACCATTGGAGTTATCTTTACAGACTTAAAAATGACATAAGGTCTTATTTTTTCTGTTACTTGCATATATTTGTTAGGTGAATACATACTCATTTATTTAATTTAATTTATTTAATAATTTAAGTTATTCTTAATTTATATTTTTGGTATGTCATGTTTTTATTATTACTTTGGTCTATTTCTAATTTCCTTTTCTTGTCTTGTAACTATTCCTTGACATCAGCGTGTAAAGTTGTATGAGCTACATCTTTTCAATGAAAATGTCGTTGTTGTCCCAGATACTTTGCATATGTGAATTTTCCTAAAGTCGGGGAAGCCCGTATTTTAAATCCATCCATCCATTATCCAACCCGCTGAATCCGAACACAGGGTCACGGGGGTCTGCTGAGCCAATCCCAGCCAACACAGGGCACAAGGCAGGAACCAATCCTGGGCAGGGTGCCAACCCACCGCAGCGTATTTTAAATAATCATGTTAAACGTTGAGCGTATTTCTGCAGCCATTTTGATTTCTGGTTTAATATTGCTATAACACACTTGTCTAGAAAAATATATCAGGTGTGACACTAGGGGTCGCTGTCACCCCGTATAATCCACAGACAACACAACCAAACACCAGGTAAAAGTCCCAGTAATATTTTTAATTACTTAAATAATGTGCACAAAGCACCTCCACCTCCACAATACTTAATAATCAATATAATAATACAATAAATCCTCCTCTCCACCCAGCAGCTCCGTCACACTTCCCCCCACCTCCGGCTCTCCTTGCTGGGTTTCCCATAGTCCTTTATATAGTCTGTGACCTGGAAGTGCTTCTATCCTTCAGTCCATGTGATTCCATAGCACTTCCGGGGCAGATGAAAACTCTTATTTTTTCTTCAGCCTGGAATTACTTCAGTTCTTCCGTCCCCGTGACTAGGGAGTACTTCCGGGCTATAGGAAAAATAGAAATCCCTGTGTCTCCCTGTAGCTTCATCCGATGGCACCCACGGCACCCAGCAGGGCTGTGAAGTAGAACTTCATCTCCCACCATGCCCTTCAGGAATCCCGGGCACCTCCATGCTGCAGGGAGGACTCCATCTAGTGGCCTGGGGGTGCTGGCCGGGATAAACTGCCAGCCATCTATCACACAGGGTAATAGCAATAATTTGCATTTGAAAATGGAACCAAGTCAAAGTGAAGGTAGGCAGAAAATGTAATATTCACGTAAAGTAGAACAATTCTCAAAGCATACTCAAGTTCAGTGACTAAGTACCTCAACGTCCTTAAAATACAACACTGGAATTCATCTTCGCCATGCATCGCAACTCTCATCTGCTTCACCTCCCCACCACTTTGAGGTACAGATTAGATTTTTACATGTCATATTTTTATTTATTTGTCTGCCTCTTTCCTGACTTGTGCCTGACCCCTGTGACACTTCATTGAATTAACTGAATGGTATATGTTGAAAAAAATTGTTTGGATTATCTCATATGGTTTTTGGGGGATGAATTCAAAAATGAAAACCATTTTCCTCCATCACATGACATTTTTCACAAAACACATTTTGTAGCTGTCAATTATTATTTTTTAATTGTTAAAGTATAATTAATTAAATATCAATATTTCCTTTTAATGATATTTTGTATTAATTGGATATTTTCTGTTTAAAGCTTTGAGAAAATGAACTACAATTAGCATTGTTGGTTCACATGTGGGAACCTGAAATTTCTGTGTATCTTACTGGGTCAGCTGTCAGGCAATTCAAAATTCCCAGGTTTCCTCTGTGAGTAGGACAGCAGAGCCAAGAACTGACATTGGGGTCAGAAAGATTGGCCAGCTAAAAAAAAAAAGCTACAACTTAGATGCCAAAAACATCATCAGACTTAATATGGTGGTCCAGATAACGCGCTGCTACCTCCGCTTCATATTCAGCTTGGGGTAATGAAGCAGGTTGTCAAAGTGCTATCAAAAGATAGACAGATAGAACTTTAGCGGTCCCCAAATTTGGCTTTCACAGAAGCTCTTTAAATAAATAAATACATAAACAGATAAGTAAACACACACACACACACACACTATGGTCTGAATAAACACCAGAAAGAAAATTCCTGACTTGATAGTCACAGTGAGGCATTGTGCATGCGTATTGCTGTTGGTATAAAGGAGCCCCTGTCATGTTTCTTGAGACTCTTCTAAATGATTCGTTGGATAAAAGTCCTCAGTGTTGGTGTGTCAGAGAGAGGATGTGCAGTGTTGTTCATAATGGCACTCAGTTTTATTTTAATTCTTTCCTTTGCTACGACCTCCAGGGGGTCCAAAGTGTGTCCTATTACTGGGCCTGCCCTTTTAATTAGCTTGTTGATTCAGTGGGCCTCGCTTGAAGTGATGTTACCAGCCCAGCACACCACAGCATAAAGAATTTCACTGGCCATCACAGAGTTCTAGAACATATAACGGATGTTATCCTAAGGAAGAAGAGCTTGCTCTACCATTATATAGTTCTTCTGTGTTATGTGACCAGCCCAACCTGTCATGGATGTTGACTCCCAAGTACTTGTAGGTGTGGACCACCTCTACATCCACTCCTTGAACAGTAACCAGACACAGAGATTGTTTGGTGTCACGAAAGTCAATAAGCAGTTCCTTCATTTTGCTGATGATAAGATGCAGATGCACCAGGAAACAAACTTCTCCACCTGACTCCTGTCCTCTGTCTGTTATCAGTACACCCTATATGTGTAAATCCATCTGAGAATTTCTGCCAGTGACATGACCTGGTGAAGAGAAAAGGAGACAGGCCTGCTTCTGGTGGTGCTCCAGTGTTGCTCACACAGTCCTTGAGTCTCACAAACTGTGGTCTGCCCACCATACAATTCATTATCCTGGACACCTCAGGCTCACACATCTGCATATCTCTGAGCTGACCTTTAACAGGGATGGCTGGATGCTACTGAAGGTGCCGGAGAAATCAAAAACCCACAAAATCCTCACAGTGCTGTTAGCTTTGTCCAGGTGAGAGTAAACCTTGTGGAGCAGACAGAGAATTGTAGCCTTGGCTCCAGTCTTTGTCCGAGAGGAAAACTGCAGTGGGTCCAGGTTGTCTACCACAAGAGTCCAGGACCAGCCTCATTAGAGGTCTTCATGATGTAAGATGTAAGTACCACTGCTCTGTTCAATTAGGTGAAGAGGCGCCTGTCTTCATTGGAACAGGAACAATGCAGGATGTTTTCCACAGCATGTTTTCCAGGTTTGTCTGCAGCTAAAATGAAGAGGGCATTTTTGCCAGACATTATATTAAAAACTGATTTCTGATGCAGAATTTGAGGGGCCTGGATATTATTCAATGAAGTAATTTCTAAGATTTTAAGTAACATCGAAGTCACAAAGTAATTGTTCAAAATGTATTAGTTAATTTGTATGGAATTGCGTTGTAACGTGAGTCTCAATGTTCACTTTTTTGGATTTGTATTTGGAATTTGGAGTGGAGAATGAAAAGCAGGGTGCAAAAATGTCATGACGATATCAAGGACATGGAAAGAGGGTCAAAGGGACATTGAGGTTTCGGTGGGATGGCGGACTGCTGCTGGTGATTCGTAGTAGCACACCAGAAAGAGTTGACAAACGATGGGCCACCAAATGAAGTTTTGAATCAAAAAAAACTAAGCTGTGACAAGAATGATATAGAAGTTATACTTACATTATATCACAAAAGTGAGCACACCCCTCACATTTTGTAAATATTTTATTATATCTTTTCATGGGACAACACTGAAGATATGACACTTTGATACAACATAAAGTAGTAAGTGTGTACAGCTTGTATAACAGTGTAAATCTGCTGTCCCCTCAAAATAACTCAACACACAACCATTAATGTCTAAACCACTGGCAACAAAAGTGAGTACACCGCTAAGTGAAAAAGGTCCAGATTGTGCCCAAAGTGTCAATATTTTGTGTGGCCACCATTATTTTCCAGCACTGGCTTAACTCTCTTGGGCATGGAGTTCACTAGAGCTTCACAGGTTGCCACTGGAATCCTCTTCCAGTCCTCCGTGACGACATTGCGGAGCTGGTGGATGTTAGAGACCTTCCGTTTGAGGATGCCCCACTGATGGCTCAATATGGTTTAGGTCTGGAGACATGCTTGGCCAGTCCAGCACCTTTACCCTCAGTTTCTTTAACAAGGCAGTGGTCGTCTTGGAGGTGTGTTTCAGGTTGTTATCATGTTGGAATACTGCCCTGCGGCCCAGTTTCCGAAGGGAGGGGATCATGCTCTGCTTCAGTATGTCACAGCACTCATGCAGCCCCAAACCATGACACTCCCACCACCATGCTTGACTGTAGGCAAGACACACTTGTCTTTGTACTCCTCACCTGGTTGCCGCCACACACGCTTGACACCATCTGAACCAAATAAATTTATCTTGGTCTCATCAGACCACAGGACATGGCTCCAGTAATCCATGTCCTTAGTCTGCTTGTCTTCAGCAAACTGTTTGCGGGCTTTCTTGTGCATCATCTTTAGAAGAAGTTTCCTTCTGGGACGACAGCCATGCAGACCAATTTGATGCAGTGTGCGGCGGGCATATGGTCTGATCACTGACAGACTGACCCCCCACCCCTTCAACCTTTGCAGCAATGCTGGCAGAACTCATACGTCGATTTTCAAAACACAACCTCTGGATATGACGCTGAGCACGTGCACTCAACTTCTTTGGTCAACCATGGCGAGGCCTATTCTCAGTGGAACCTGTCCTGTTAAACTGCTGTATGGTCTTGGCCACCATGCTGCAGCTCAGTTTCAGGGTGTTGGCAATCTTCTTATAGCCTACGCCATCTTTATGTAGAGCAACAATTCTTTTTTTCAGATCCTCGGAGAGTTCTTTGCCATGAGGTGCCATGTTGAACTTCTAGTGCCCAGTATGACAGAGTGGGAGAGCGATAACACCAAATTTAACACACCTGAGACCTTGTAACACTAACGAGTCACATGACACCGGGGAGGGAAAATGGCTAATTGGGCACAATTTGGACATTTTTCACTTAGGGGTATACTCACTTTTGTTGCCAGCGGTTTAGACATTAATGGCTGTGTGTTGAGTTATTTTGAGGGGACAGCAAATTTACACTGTTATACAAGCTGTACACAGACTACTGTACATTGTGTCAAAGTGTCACATCTTCAGTGTTGTCCCATGAAAAGATATAATAAAATATTTACAAAAATGTGAGGGGTGTACTCACTTGTGAGATACTGTATATGGAAGTTACATGTAAATCAATAAATGTTGTGTGATTATTTTTAAGATATGTGTTAAAAAACATTAGATTGACTTATTTGTATGTCAAATTCATTTAGAACAATACAGTACTGTATATATGAATGAATTGTGCAATTTATTAAATTATATTTAAATCCCTTTGAATTTTGTACTTAAATGTAATATGATGGGGGCATTCTAATTATATTTTATTGTGTTGGTGAATGCTGACAAAACTAACTATTCATTTTGTGAACCTCTGTAATGTTATGTGTATATGAATAGTGTTATATTTTACTTTATTGCTTTACGGTATATTCATCCATGCTTTGTAAAGCACCTGAGATGGTATCCTCTCTGAAATGTACAATACTGCGTCTAAATTAAAAGTGATAACCTTATCCAAGCTGCAGTACATAAATATTGACCATAGCAGAGGTAATAAAGCAATTACATCAACAGCACTATTGAAGGAAAATCGTGTGAATGGTAGTGCTAGCCAGCCATTGTTTCCAGCTACATATGATTTCAAAAATGCTTGACCCTTCACTCTTTGTTGTTTTGAACCACTTTACAAAGAATGCTTTAGGAAAGCATCACACATAATCCGAAATCAAGTGTATCACTGGTAATCATTGCTCTTGCATTCTTTAAAAAAATAATAATAATAGTAAATAAAGGCCGAGCTCCAAAATGGCCTTTCTTCTTTTCACTCTCCAGTAATTTCTGAAGACGGCTCCCGTCAGGTTCTTTTTATCACATGTGTTCAGTGATATTGACGCTCGTTTCCAGGACTCGTGCTGACGCAGCTCTGTTTTTTCTTTTTTTGCTTTTCTTTTCTTAAAACACAAATTTGTAGCTTATGAAGCCAAATGAAAGGCTGGATCTAAATGAGTACACATCTTTCACTTTACAGACTCAATGTGCTGATAGAAGGCAATCAGCCTCACAGCCCACATCTAAATAATTTGGAGAAAAGAAGAAGGAGACGGAAAGAAAGAATCCAAAAAACTCCAGAGATGCCACATTTATACAAAAACAGTTGCTTATAATTTTGTTCTATTATGTACTGCAGGCTACACTGTGAACAAATAAAAGTATTTGAGTAAAGTAACAATGAAGAGACCTGTGAGAAATCAAAAGTGAGCTTCAATGGCACACTGTTGTAAAGAAAGCAGGGAATGCTTGCAAAAGATGCAACCCTGCGCCTCTGGAGACTTTTCAAGCAGATTTTTCAATTCTGCTTTCCAATATGTTCAGAAAACCTCAGATCCCAAATGGTTAAAGATGAAGTGGGATGATAGTATTGCTTAAGACAGATAAAACTAGTTGTGTGAAGCTATTTTTTCCTGGAAAAGAACCCTAACATCCTTTTTAAAAGAGCAGCAGAACGAGCCTTTTGTTCTTTGTTCTGGTGAAATGTTTATCTTAGTTTAGCCTGTGTATCTGGAGACAGTTCACAGTTGAAGTTAAACAGCAGTAGTTTCTGAAATACTTAATTTAATCAAGATAAATTGGGCAGATTTCTCAATGTGACTTGTGGCGAAGCAATTGTATTGACTTTGAAATGAGCATAAGCAAAATTCCAAACCATTCAGCTCCTCTGTTTTTGGGCTATATTATACTTAAATGGCTCTTTCTGTGGTATTCCTACACAAATAATCATTTAACAGCAGTACTCTTGTTTTCACATCTGCTTGAGGTTTCTTTCATTTTGAGATTATTCCACTAAAAAGCATAACTTCCTTTTTTTTTTTGCTGCTGTATTGCTCACAAATTTACAAATGGCTTTCCTTTCTAATTTAAGGCATTAATCGCTGCCAGTGATATGCTGATAATGTTAAACTCGATTAACCTCCTCTGCTGAAACGTCCCAGGCTGACCGTTTGAAACATAAAAAGAAGTTATCTGTTCTGGTTAACCAAAAAGAAAAAAGAAAATGGATGTTTAATGGTGTCCTGTGGTGGGCTGGCACCCTGCCCAGGATTGGTTCCTGCCTTGTGCCCTGTGTTGGCTGGGATTGGCTCCAGCAGACCCCCGTGACCCTGTGTTCGGATTCAGTGGGTTGGCAAATGGATGGATGGATGGATGGATGGATGGATGTCCTGCTCCACTGACAGATTGAGGAGATCGTTTCTCCCCCAAACTATGCGACTCTTTAATTCCACCCAGAGGGGTAAACGTTAACATTCAACATTATACATAGTTATTGTCTGTTTTTTCTGTTTTTCACCTGCATTGTTATCATTCTTTAATTTAATATTATTTATTGTATAAGTATGCTGCTGCTGAAGAATGTGAATTTCCCATTGGGATTAATAAAGTATCTATCTATCTATCTATCTATCTATCTATCTATCTATCTATCTATCTATCTATCTATCTATCTATCTATCTATCTATCTATCTATCTATCTATGTTTAATGGTGAGAGATGGCAAGAAGTGGACTACAGAATGGGCACTGCTAACGGGGTACAAGACTATCTGGAAAGTGCAACCAATGACTTTTCAAAAATGCCATCTACATCTGGATTTGGACTGAATTAGAGACAAAATAATTATTTGCAGACTATATAAATAAAATTATAATCTGTTTTGCTTGTTGGCTAATTACAGAAAAATGGCTGATCTGAATTTCACAAAGTTTTGCTTGTGTGTTGTAGTTGGTCCATTTTATAATATTAGCTACGTGATGTATTCAGAAATAGGGTCGTAATTGGAGGAGGAACTGAAAAACAAGTGTCAAACCGGGGACTACAGTTACCATCTGCTAGCAGGAGAGTGCTGGGGCTGCTGGATGGACACCATTATCAACGTGAACAAAACTTTGTATGTGTGATGCTGTTGGTCCAACTGAAAATATCATCTATGTGATGTATGGGGAAGAGGGGTTGTAATGGGGGAGCAACCCAAAAATAAGTGCCAATGTGGCGACTACAATTACCATCACGTAACAAGAGAGAGCTGGGGCTGACGTAGGGACACCATTATCAAAGTAGACATTTTACATGTGCATTGTAGTTGGCATAACTTAAAATATCACCTTTGTGACGTATCCAGAAGAGGGGTTGTAATGGGGGGAGGAACTGAAAAACAGATGTCAAGCAGGGACTACAATTACCATCAGCTAGCAGGAAAGTGCTGGGGCTGCTGGGTGGACACCATTGTCAACGTGAACAAAACTTTGTATGTGTGTTGCTGTTGGTCTAACTTAAAATATCAGCTACGTGATGTATGGGGAAGCAACCCAAAAATAAGTGCCAATGTGATGACTACAATTAGCATCACATAACAAGAGAGAGCTGGGGCTGATGGAGGGACACCATTATCAAAGTGCACATGTGTGTTGTATTTGGTCCAATTTAAAATACCATCTTTGTGACGCATCCAGAAGAGGGGTTGTAATGGGGGGGGGGGGGGGGGGAGGGACGGAAAAATGGGTGTCAAAGCAGGGTCTACAGTTACCATCAGCTAGCAGGAGAGCACTGGGGCTGATGGGCGGAGACCATTATCAGCATGTACAAAAGGTTGCATGTGTGTTGCCGTTGGTTCAACCGAAAATATTAGCTATGTTGTTTTGTCTTGGTAGAGTAATATACTGTACATTGCTCTACTTTCCCCAATTGTATTATTAATATGTAGCCTTAGAATGCCTAATCTCACAGACTTACCACTGTTTATAAGGTATTATTGTATATAACTTATCCCCACCTTCCCTTCTATATCTATAACCTCAGGCAATTAGATGTAGTAAAAAGACAAGCAGAAGTTAAGTTACACATAAAATAATGTATTATTGATAATATTCAGAAATAATAACAAAATGCAAAGTATATTTGAATATTGGCAACCATACAACTTGATTAAATGGTGATATGTAGTTCAGGTGGCACACAGACTTGTAGGTACTTAAATGTCTCTAGTTAAAGCATCATTGGTGCTCAGCTTTCAGCCACATGTCTGTTCAAAATGGCTGCTGAGCTGTGCTGTTCATTGTGTTCTCTTCATCATCACATGTTAGCAAGAGAGATGCTTCTTCATCATATGTTGGTTGGTAAGAGAGAGAGTGTGAGGTTAAACACATACATTTATAGATGTTCTGTCCAACCCCTAGAGCCAATAGGACATCATGGTACTTAAAGGCCTCTGAGACAAGCCAATTCCAAACAGCCATACCTCAGACCAATGCGGGAAATAGAACATCTTAACACCTGCCACCAAACCATATGTTAAAGTACACCTTAGCCCATTTGCAGGGGTAGAAATGACTTTAGCAAGGAAACACTTGCCAAACTGGTTTAAAACACACATCCCCCAAATCCTGTAGTAAAATTCATACAGACCCATTCCTATGGGGGGGGGGGGGGGGGGGGGGGGTAAACACTAAATTACATTGCTTTGTCTAAATTCCAAATAAAGATATACAGTACAAAATATTCATCAAGTTACAATACAATACAATACAGTTTATTTTTGTATAGCCCAAAATCACACGAGAAGTGCCGCAATGGGCTTTAACAGGCCCTGCCTCTTGACAGCCCCCCAGCCTTGACTCTCTAAGAAGACAACGAAAAACTCCCAAAAAAACCTTGTAGGGAAAAATAGAAGAAACCTCGGGAAAGGAAGTTCAAAGAGAGACCCCTTTCCAGGTAGGTTGGGCGTGCAGTGGGTGTCACAAGAAGGGGGTCAATACAATACAATGCAGTACACAGAACAGAACAATTTCTCAATATAGTAAGAAATAAAAAATACAAATTTTAGAAGTACAGAGCAGAATTTAACAGTAGATGATATATCCCATAATAAGATTTGGATTTGTGTAGAGTCCTGGAGACCTCATCCTTCAAGCTGCCTCCCTCATTTGGCCATTCCACGGCTGAAACAGTGCTGGGCCAGCCAATCTGATGAAAGGACCCCTCTTTCCCACGATTCCTGCGATCCTCCATCTGGGATGACTTTTCCTTAGGCAGGCAAAACAACTTGGCAGGTGGGCCATGGCACCAAGTGCCACATTTGAGTACCGAGAAGAAAAACAGAATAAGTGAGAGTTAGTATACAATTATAACTGTCATGTTACTTATGTTTAAGTGCTAATGACTAACAACAGAGATGCAGTCTGTACAATTAATCAGCAGCTCTAGTCAGGATATGCTAAGTTATATGTAAAATCTCACATCACAACAATGTGATGTATGGGGAAGTGGGTTTGTAATTGGGAAGAAACCCAAAAATAAGTGCCATCGCGGGGATAACAATTACCATCTCGTAACAAGAGAGAGCTGGGGCTGATGGATGGACACCATTATCAACTTAGACAACATTTTGCATGTGTGTTGTAGTCAGCCAGTATTTTAAGTTGGACCATGTGGCATATCTGGACGAGTGGTTCTAATGAGGGGGAGGAGCTATAAAATGTAATTTTTCTGAAAATAAGTGTCAATGCAGGGGTTACAGTTACCATGAGGCAGCAGGAGAGCACCAAGGCTGATGGGAGGATATCATTGTGTACAAAACTTTGCATGTGTTTTCCTGTTGGTCCAGAGCTAAACATTTCACGTGGATGTCTTACAAACTCAGAGCTACAAAATGAACAATTCAGAGAAAACAAAGCTAGACAAACTCTCCGAGCAGTGATGTAATGCTGACCTTTCACCCTTTCAATTGTATATACTGTAATAAAAAATATGAACTGCTCAGTCAAAAATACTATTTTTGTGGGTGAGTTGCATTTAACGCAAAGTGATTCACATGAAATATGTTTACGTTTATTTTTATTTTCACATCAATAGCAGTCCAACATATTTCTGAATAGTCTGACTTGAAATTCAGATGAAATGTCACCACTTGGAGACACGAATGCTCAGATAGCTCATGAAGACAGCATCACTGTTTATCTATTTACAGAGGCATTTTTCTTTATGGTTCTTTGCAAGGATAGATGGGAGTGAGCAATGCATTTCCACTGTGAAAGAATGAGTCTCAACACACTAGAAAGATTTGGGGAAGCCACCCATGTATAGTCCCTGGCTGCACAAGGTTTAAAGAAAACAAGTTGTTGTTGTCAGGTAGAGTTCCAGAACTGAACTGATGAGGATTTTGAAGATGGTGGATTTACAGTATATGCCATGAACCGGACGTGATGTCATCTGGATGGAACCGGAAGTGATGTCAGTCTGGGCGCAGGAACTGGAAGTAACGTTAATCAGGCAGGTTTTCCCGTATTTGGCCTGCTGAGATAACAGAAGAAGGTTTAGAGCACCCCACCACCACCTGGCCTGGCAGGTAATTACCTCCACTTGCTCCAATCAGCTCGCTCCTAGTCGCACGTGTGTGACACCACGTTATCTGCATTTGTGGATATAAAAAACCTCTCGCTAGTGTATGCTTTGCCTCTCATTTTCCTTTGTTGCTACGTAAGCTTGACTACAATTTTCATTACTGTTAGGGCTTTCCAAAAGATTGGATATGCTTTTTGATATTGACTTATTATCCTTATTATGTTCCTTCTGGTCCTTTCCATTTAATATCCTGCTTCATTCTACTGAGGTGTAATAGCAACAAGTCTGAGCAATCCACCAAAATGGCATCAACTGAGACCAGTGAGTGATGGAGGCACACTTGTGCGACTGAAGCACAAATGTCCTTTTATTAAACTTTTGTGAAATTTACCATCTACCTGATAACATTAAATGGGGACTGATCTGGAAATTCAACCCTTTTTACATTTTGTTTCTTTTTCACTTTGAAAATGCCATTAAGCACTTCACATCTGTTCATAGATGGGCTGGTTGTGAAAAAAAGTGCAAATCTTTAAAAGATCGATAACGGAAATGGAGAAAGAAAATGATACAATTTCAACATATGAATGAAAAACACTTCTTGTGTATAGAAGCATAGTAATTTTTTTTCTAGTAGGATTGACTACTGCAATGCGGTGTTCACTGGCTGTTTAAATCATTCTTTATATAGCATCCACTTAATTCAAGAATTACTACAAGAACCAGAAAATACAAACACATAACCCCAGTTCTCAAGCCCTTACACTGGCTCCCGGTTAAGTTTAGGGCAGATTTCAAAATCCTCCTTTTAACATATAAAGCCTTCAATGGCCAAGGTGGTGCTTATTTATCTGAACATTTCGTTACTTGCAAACCTGAGCGCACATTAAGATCTCAAGGTGCTGGCCTGCTTATGTTAAGTAGGACTAATAAAATAACAGTTGGAAGTCGAGCTTTTAGTTAAGAGCCCTGAAGCTGTGAAATGGTCTACCTGCTACTATAAGAGGTGCCCCTTCAGTCTCAGCTTTTAAATCCCGGCTGAAGCCTCACATGTTCAGTTTAGTATACCCTGAGTAGAGCTGCTGATTAGCTATGCATACTGCATCTCTGTTGCTAGTCATTAGTACTAAATCATAAGTACTATGACATTCATAATCTGTTACTAACACTCACCTATCCTGTTTCTCTTCTTGGTATCCTTTTGTGGCACTTGGTGCCACTGCTCTACTGCCCAGTTATTTGCCTGCCTATGGAAAAGTCATCTCTGATAAAAGAGCACTGGAATCGTCGAGTTGAAGGGTCCTTTCATCAGTTTGGCCAGCCCAGCACTGACTCTGGCCAATGGGGGGAGGCAGCTTGTTGGCCGAGGTCTCCAGGACTCTGACTGTGTCCGGCTTGTCTGACTCCTTTTCTACAATCTGGCCATGGTTCTCCAATCAACTGATGGACAGATGCTGTTGTTTTTCACTTATGTTAATTAGATTCTACTTTGTTTTTGATGTATTTGTACAATTCTGTATCCTCAGATGTGATTGTTCCTTACTTAGTGAGTGGTAGAATCTATTTTTGCATTTTACCTTGAGAGTTGTTGCTGTTCTCTGCATCTGCACTTGGTGAGGCTCGCTGTAGAAGAACAAAGTAGTTTGTACTTTTTTGTTGTATTTCTGAGGCTGCCATGATAGATTGGTCATCTAGCTCTGTGAAGAGGATTACTTGTGTTCTGATTTGTGTGTTGCATTTACCCCATTTTTTTGACACCCATTGGCCACCTAACCTACTTGGAAAGGGGGCTCTCTCTGAATTGCCTTTCCCAAGATTTCTTCCTTTAGTCCCTATAGGGATTTTTTGACGGAGTTCTTTTCTTGTTTTCTTGGGGAGTCAAGGCTGGGGGGGCTGTCAAAAAACAGGGGATTTTACAGCCCAATCAGGCATTCCTTCTGTGATTTTGAGCTATACAAAATATACATTGTTTTTGTTGTTGTTATTCTCCACACACACACACAAACCACAAACCACACAACATTGCTAAAACATGATGCTTGGAGGTAAGCCCAAGGCAGACAGTTTAGACAGATTAATACAAAGGCAACACTTGAAAGCACAGAGCTGAAAAGTAGCATCCCAAAAAACAAAATCATCACCAGAACAGGGCAGTTCATATACACCTTAGAAGTTGGAGCTCACGTGTAGACTGGATTATGGACACTGACACTTGCCAAAGGCCTGCATAGCTTGCATGGAAACTCCCTGTGTCTGTTTCAGATGAACAAAAAAAATTATCCTTTTACAGCTGATTGCTCACCAACTTGCTTCTTCGGGCAACTCCTAAGTGTACAAAATGCGTGATGGATCCCTAATGTGAATTTTTCAAGACTTTTAATGTAAAAAGAAAAACCTAAAGGTTATTTACTATCAAATTCCATATCCATCCATCCATTTTCCAACCAGGAAAATGAATCCGAACACAGGGTCACGGGGGTCTGCTGGAGCCAATCCCAGCCAACACAGGGCACAAGGCAGGAACCAATCCCGGGCAGGGTGCCAACCCACCGCAGGACACACACAAACACACCCACACACCAAGCACACACTAGGGCCAATTTAGAATCGCCAATCCACCTAACCTGCATGTCTTTGGACTGTGGGAGGAAACCGGAGCGCCCGGAGTAAACCCACGCAGACACGGGGAGAACATGCAAACTCCACACAGGGAAGACCCGGGAAGCGAACCCGGGTCCCCAGGTCTCCCAACTGCGAGGCAGCAGCGCTACCCACTACGCCACCGTGCCGCCCCAAATTCCATATACTGAATATAAAAAGTGAAGATGTGTAGCGTGTGCAATTTACATCACAAAAGTATTTTAAGTATACGTGTGTTAATATATAGCGGATTCAAAATATATTCAGATCCCTTCACTTTCTGCACACTTTATTCTATTGTAGATTTAATTTTAAATGGATAAACTTGCCCATCAGTCTACACTCAATAAGTCATAATGACAAAGTGAAAATATATTTTGAGAACAGTTTTCAAATTTATTAAAAATCAAAAACTGAAATTTTTTTCTTCATATTGTATAATTTCTAAACTCTTTTGGGACTCCCCTCAACAGGACGACACGCTGAAGAGCATCCTGAAGCGCGATTACCGCGTCTGTGGAAAACAGCTTCTCCATTTCCGGGGCAACCGCAGGCTCCCAGCGCTGCAGCAGCTCACCGCAAAAGGAAATCTGAGTCATCTGCAGTCATTCTATAAGTGCCGTCGTTGATGGGTAACGCAAGGAATATTATAAATGCAGGGAACAGGATTACTTGGCCCCAACCCTCCCTGATTGCTGTGTCTGTGTATAGGAGAGTGGTAAATCCTGCTACAATAAAAAGCTGTGCTCTTCCTGTTTCAAGCTGAATAAAGCTGGTTTTGCTAAAGTACTGAGACTCAGCCTCGTGTTTTGGGGTGCAAGTCAGGGACTCACACATCACAATATTTGTTCAGACCCTTAGTTCTATATTTTGTAGAAGCTTCTTTGGCATCAGTTCAAGCTTCAATTCTTCTTGGGTTCTCTACATGCTTTGCACACTTGGATTTGGGCAGGTTATCCCATACTTCCTGGCAGATCATCTCACACTCCGTTACACTGGATGAGAAGCATCTGTGAACTGGCATCTTCAGGTCTCTCCACAGATGTTTTATGAGGTTTACCTCTGGCATTTGCTGGGCCACTCAATGACAGAGACCTGATTCAAACCCACCTCAGTATTGTCATGGCTGTATTCATTGGGTGATTGCTGTACAAAAAAGTGAGCTGTCACCTCAGTCTGGTGTTGTGTGCACTCTGGAGAAGGTTTTCTTCTAGGACTTCTCTGTATTTGACTGCAATCATCCTTCCCTTAATTCCAGCCAACTTACCTGTCCCTACCAGTAAGAAGCACCCCTATAGCATAAAGCTGACACCAGCATGCTTCACAGTAGGGATTATATCATGCAGGTGATAAGCAGGGCCAGGTCCTTGCCAGACACAGTGTTAGGAGGTCTCCTCAAAGAGTTTTTTGTCTCATCAGTCCAGACTTTGTCGTGCACTCAGAGCCCTTTAAATGCTCCAAGCAGGAGTTTACCCCTCTGTAAATACACCATGAATGCCTGATCAATCGAGTGCTGCTAAGATGGTTTTGCTTCCGACAGATTCACCCACCTCAGTAGAGGACCTCAGTTAGAGTGACCATTGTGTTGTTGGTCAACTCCCTGACCATGGACCTTCTTGCCTGGTTGCTCAGTTTGGGCAGATGATCAGCTCTAGGAAGTGTCCTGGTTGTTCCAGTCTTCTTCTGTTTCACGATTACTGTGTCCACTGTGCTCTTTTAGAAGTGGTTTTATCCCCTTGCCTTGATTTATATGCCTCACAAGTATTTGATCTATTTGGTCTACAGGTCTATAACTCCTGACAGGCACTGTGAATTGTGGGACCTCATATACACAGTTGGGTGCCTTTCTAAAAGATGTCCCATCACTTTGAGTTACCACAGACAGATTCCAATCAAGTTCTTAACACATCTCTAGGAGAGGTGAAGCAAACAGGATGCAGCAGACCACAATTTGGAGTACCACATCAAAGGGTCTAAATATTTATATGAATGATCTTATTTTTAATAAATTTGCACGCCTTTCTGTAAACAGGTTTTCACTTTGTCATTATAGATTATTGAGTGTTGATTTATGAGTAGAAATGGAAATAGTATCCATTTAAAATTAAAAATAAAACTCATAATAAGTGTGCAGAAAGTGTGTTGAGCCTATGTAGAGGTACTGTTGAGTGTGCAATGGCTGCACCATTCTCTATCCTTTTTTTAAACTGATTGACTTTGTTTCATTTTTTATGTAGTCTTCTTCATTGTGTACAAGAACACCACATGCAGAATTTTCAGTGATTCAGAATGCTATGCCTTTACACTCTGTGGAGATTTTCAATTACGTTGATTTTCTTTGAACGTCCTTTTGTCTTCATGATGAAGATTTTGTCGAGGCTGTACTAACCAGCTGTGAGACTTCCCAGTGATACTTATATTTAATCTAAACTCATGTGAAACACCTTAATTACACACAAGTGGACTCCATTCAATTAAATCTTCTAAGCAATGGAGCCTCCTCACAGAGAAGATGCAAAGCAGCTTTAAGTTTATATAACCTTTGTCTCATAAATTGCAGATGCTACATCTTTCATCATTTCTTACACATTTGTTTGAAGGTTAATTTTACCATTTTCAATTAAAGACCCTCTCTGCTGTCTGAGTTTTAGACAAAAAACTTAATCAGTGTAATCACTTTAGAAAAAGTGAATAAAGCCAAAATGCTACACAGACGTAACTATCCAATTACTTAATTAATATTCCTTGTGGCACTACTTGCATTAGAATATTAGAGGGAAAGGAGTAGTAAATTGAACTTTCGTGTACGCAATTATCGATTGTTCATGCTTGCGCATGAGGTGTTTCCATTGGGTAGTCTTAAACCAATTAGGCAATTTTGAACCTGTTGTGCTTGGAGATAAAAAATGAATAGAGAAGAGGTAAGGACCAGAAGTAGAGACATAGTCAAAACAAAAACTAGTCGTCATAAACAGGAATGTGAATTATACCGATGCTGAAAACAAAATGTGAGACAAAAAGGATAGATTCATAGTCTAAAGGTCAGTAACCAGAAACGAATCATTAATAAAGGTTGAATATTATCTGCAATCTTGGATAAGAAATGGAGGCCAGCAGCGTCCTTTTAAGCTGTCATTGCTAATGATGGCAGATTTCATGACCTCCAAAAATAAGAAACTGGGAGGCACATACTAGCAATGGAACTCATGAAATAGTGGTGGCAATATATAAAACCATAATAATTACAACAATTACAAATAACTGTCAAATCAGAAAACTGCGGTCAGATTTGAATTAGCGATGCTTCATGAGCTATAATTGTCCTATCTTGAATGGAAGAAAGGGTATTGTAAAGTGAAGGAACAGGAAACAAGGTGTAGTCAAAACAAAATATGCAAGAATCAAAAACCAGTGTCACACACATGTGCATGGGAGGCAGCTAAAGGGCTTGAATGAGGGTAATTCCGAGCCAGACCAGGATGTAGCAGAGGGCACTGACTCTTTTTGTTGCCTTTCTGCAGACCGTTCACGGGAAATTCCACCTGGTCCTGATGACGTCAAGTCTGCTGCTGACCCCTTTGATATCACTTCCGGGTCCAAGTCTATGGATGAAGACCCTTCCGGGTCCAGCCCCTCTGATGTCATTTCTGGGCCCGAGCCTATGGCTGAAAACCATTCTGGTTCCGAACCCCTGATGTCATTTCCTATATTGGCCTTTAAAAGCCACCACTTTTCCCCTATCTCCTCAGATATATTTTGGACTCTGAATCGTGCACCTCTATTATTTTTTCAGTTTTGCAGCTAGGAAACAATATACAGGTGGCTGCCCCAAACCTTGCCATGGCTCTTGGTCAAGATTGTGACACCAAGTTGTGGGTTGCTGTCATTGTTTTGCAAGTGAGTGACGGTGAGTTGCCTAAGCCAGTGCTTCTCAATTACTGTATTGACACCTGGGATGCCGTCGTTAGTTTGTGGGTGGGTCGCAGTGGGTCACAGTGGATTGACTAAGCAATTAGCAGAACTGCGTGATATGTTTCTGCATTTTCAAGTGAGCTCGTTTCACCAAGGGGACTATTGATCACACTCATTTCATCACAGGGGCGGTTTGCAACTGCTGTTAGTGGATCGTAAATGAATTTACAAAGACAAAACCGTGGGGTGGGATCATAAAGATTGAGAAACACCAGTGTAAGGAAGGCAGTGTGGGTCAAATACATACGAATTAGCCATGTGGAGCAGCGGCGATCAAAACAAACTTTAAAGGGCCCTTCAACAGACAGAAAACATACTGTATGAGATCCTGTGAAATTATAACTAGAATAATAAAAAAAGATTTACTATTATGACATTATTAGAATAATAATAAAGATTTACTACTATGGCGTTGCCATAATACTGTGCTTTGGAATTGAATATCTAACTGTCCTCATCATTCTGAGGTTTAGTCTACATGGGGTAAGTAACATATAAAAAAGATCATTTTTGTGTGGATTATTCTCTTAACTCTCCATCTCCATTTAAAATGTTATGTTGAAGAGATTTGAACTACAGTTAGTCACGGACACTCCACAATCAACAACTAACAATATCACATTAATTAATGGCCTCTCTCAGGCTAAACTTCTTTAGTCACATTTTGCAACAAGCAAGTGGAACAATGATCTGATTCTAACCCAGAGTCACAGGGGTACATAATGAGATGAGCCATACAAAATAAAGTCCATGTCTCCTGCTATCAGGCCATGTGCCCTAGAGTCTAAACTCTGGCTTTAACTCCATAAGATTCCTTCACCAGTCACCACCACAAACATATGACTTAAATTACTTCAGATCTAATTCTAAAACAAAATAGAAACAACTCCAAAGTGATATGTAAATCAAATTGGTTAAAAGCATCATCTAATGCACCAGTAGTGGGCCGACTTTCTTCATTGGCTCACCCTGTAGCTTACGTTTTTATCTTTTTCTTCTTCAAATGAAAATGAGCCAATCCTGCATACATGCATTTTAATATACACCACCCAGGATTAAAATATCAGCTGGTCATAAACTTACACAGCAAAATCAGCAGTGTTAACTTTATCACTATAGAAGTACATTTAATTCTTAAATAAGTAATTGGAAAGCACATATATGGATAGCGATTACATAGATAGATAGATAGTTACTTTATTAATCCCAAGGGGAAATTCACATACTTCAGCAGCAGCATACTGATAAAAGAAAAACAGTATTCAATTAAAGAGTAATAAAAATACAGGTAAAAACAGACAATAACTTTGTATAATGTTAACGTTTACCCCCCCGAGTGGAATTGAAGAGTCACATAGTGTGGGAGAGGAATGATCTCCTCAGTCTGTCAGTGGAGCAGGACAGTGACAGCAGTCTGTCGCTGAAGCTGCTCCTCTGTCTGGAGATGATACTGTTTAGTGGATGCAGTGGATTCTCCATGATTGACAGGAGCCTGCTCAGCGCCCGTCGCTCTGCCACAGATGTCAAACTGTCCAGCTCCGTGCCTACAATAGAGCCTGCCTTCCTCACCAGTTTGTCCAGGCGTGAGGCGTTCTTCTTCTTTATGCTGCCTCCCCAGCACACCACCGCGTAGAAGAGAGTGCTCGCCACAACCGTCTGGTAGAACATCTGCAGCATCTTATTGCAGATGTTGAAAGACAGCAGCCTTCTAAGGAAGTATAGTCGGCTCTGTCCTCTCTTGCACAGAGCATCAGTATTGGCAGTCCAGTCCAATTTATCATCCAGCTGCACTCCCAGGTATTTATAGGTCTGCACCATCTGCACACAGTCACCTCTGGTGATCACAAGGTCCATGAGGGGCCTGGGCCTCCTAAAATCCACCACCAGCTCTTTGGTTTTGCTGGTGTTCAGTTGTAGGTGGTTTGAGTCGCACCATTTAAAAAAGTCTTTGATTAGGTTCCTGTACTCCTCCTCCTGCCCACTCCTGATGCAGCCCACGATAGCAGTGTCGTCAGCGAACTTTTGCACGTGGCAGGACTCCGAGTTGCATTGGAAGTCCGATGTATATACAGTACTCTATTTACGTGTGTACCATGCGCACATTTTAATAAGTTCTTTTTAATTGCTGCGGTTTAAGTAACCTGAACCTGAATAGATATATTATAACAAGGCGATATCCTTCCCAAAGTGATACGGTGGAAAGAAATCACATAAGAGAAAATAACTTAGCTTTCTTTAATGACGATTTACACGGCATTACAAACAAAGGAAGCCATAGCAAGACTCTTTGACCGAGGTGGGAGCTCGATGTATACAGTTTGCCATTTTTGTTGCTGCGCTGGAAGGATTTTCAGGATCGGATGATGTAATCTTCCATCCGTCCGTCGGCTTCAAAGGTGTGCCGGGCAATGTTCCCAGGTTTTATACCCTTTCTCCATGTGCAGACCCCTACTTAGGCAAATTCCAAACAAGGCAAAAAGGGGCATGCTGACTCTTAACACACAGAAATAGTGCATGTTGCCCATTTGTCTTTTTCTATCTTGTCCTATGCTTGGCCTAGCAGGTCTAAATGCTGAGCCCCTGTGTGCTAAATCTGGCCTGTACATGTGACTGGATTTTTAAAATATTTTTTGTACCGAGCATAGAATTATTCAACTAAAAATTATATATCGAGCCCATCTGTCTCGCTTAAAACTGTCCAAAATGTTTCCAGGGCAAGATCCAACCTGCGAACGCTGCAACCAAGCTCCTGCCTCACTAGGTCACATGTTCTGGGCCTGCACCAAACTAACATCATTTTGGACCAAAATTTTTAAGTGCCTTTCAGACAGCCTTGGTGTCCCAATCCCTCCTAACCCATTAACAGCTGTGTTCGGTGTTCTTCCAGACGAACTTGAAGTGGAGAAGGACAAGCAAACGGTGATTGCATTCACTACACTTTTGGCATGCAGACTTATTCTGTTAAATTGGAAGAATCCTAACTCTCCTCTTATAAGTCAGTGGGAAACCGATATTTTATATTATTAGAAATTGGGAAAAATCAAATTCTCAGATAGAGGATCTGTACAAAATTTTTTCAAAACCTGGCAGGATCTAATCAATATTATTTTAGAATAAGAGAAATAACTATTACCGCATTTAATTCCCTTCTCCATTTTTTATTTACCTATATATTTATTTCTCCCTTTCTTTTATTTATTGTTGCCTTATTAAAAAGCCCTAAGCAATTCTCCTTTGGCTTAGCTCTCCTTCTCAGGGGTGGGGTTTGATATGCCTTCAATTTTGTTAGGTTATAAATTGATCTATTTGTATGGAATGATTACAATAAAAATTAATAAATAAATGCTGAGCCCCTGTGTGCTAAATCTGGCCTGTACATGTGAGTGGATTTTTAAAATATTTTTTTTGTACCGAGCACATTGACATTAAACTTATATTCTTATTACAACAACATGAGTCCCCACTGCTGGCTCATGTCTTCCTTACCCACTCTGGGCTTGCAGTGTGCTGTCCCATTCTTGTGCCACCGTTTTCTCCCAGGTAAACTCATCCCTTCAGGCAGCCATCAAACTACTACATTGCTCTTCTCCAGAAGCTCCACCCTGCCTAACAAATGTGCCCAGTTATGACAAATCCACTGAAATAAGAGAAGGAAAATGGAAAGGCGCTCACTTGTGACCAGTGGTTGATGCTTTTGGAGAGAAATGAAGGCCGGTTATCAGGTTGTTTTCAGATGCTGGTTGGTGGAGCTGAGACTTGAGAATGAGTTGAACAACTGCTGAGGTTCTGCACGCAGCGTTTACTGACAAACCCTAAGTGAAGCCCAGGTGTACATTAGGAGTCAAGGATGGCTGGGAGAATAAATCTGAGAGGACAGCGTGGTCCAGGCAGCGGCCGATCTTTCTTCCCCGATCTGTATATGCCACTTACGGATTTTGATTTCTGAACTACCAAAAAATATGACAGGGGCCAATGGAAGGAAATCAGACAGATTTTCTAAAGAGAACATTTTTTTTACATAAGCTACTTAGATCCCAATGCCCTTGAGAAGTTATTTTAATGACTATCCATAACAAAGTTAATTCCAGCTGGATTACCAATTCTCAAACTATAGCTTACAAAAAATTGAAAGAAATACACACTGTACATAGGGGCTCCTTTAAAGCCTCCCCCATCTTGAAAGATAATAAACATGCTTTAGAGTTTTTTTTTTTGATATGTGCTTTGAAGCCACTGAACTGTTAAACCTATCAGACGACTGGTAAAGTCGTTTCCACATACTTTTTCACTTTGTTGCAAATGGAACTCATGGTTTTTTCATTAGGGTCATTTGCCTTTGTAGTGATGGCTTTGGTACAAATGAAAATATGAATGCAAGACTGAACCACAAAATCGAAAAAAATATTACGCAGTATAGAAATGGATGGGATATAAAGATGCAAAGGCAGTGGCAAAGCGCGTCGGGGTGGATAGGATGGGCCATGAAAAGGGGAAAAAAAAGCTGCACTGTAAGCCAAATGAGAAATCACTGGTTAATAAAATATTCTTGCTGTAGGTATTCTGCGTCATCCTGTCATTTTTGTATATTTTTGTAGCCCGGGTACAGACAGACATGAAGGACACACAACGTCCAAAAGCAAACACGTTTATTTTATGGTTCTTTTTTCACACAACACAGTGCCCAAATCCACAGTCTCAACAACTTAGTCCCTATACTATACTTTTCTTTCGTTTCTACTGTCGCCTCCACTCCTCTCCCCCAAGCTCTGTCCTCTGCCTCCCGACTCCCTGAATGGAGTGAGGCGGCCTCTTTTATACTGGGTGTGGTGAAAGTGCTGGATGCCAAGGCTCCGGAGCTGTTAAGGGGTGCCCCCTGTCGGTGGTCATGGGCCCCAGCAGGTTTAAGCTTCTAAGCTCCATGCCCCTGGCCCCGATGCAACCTAGGGGGGCTGCCCCCTCATGTCCTGGGGTAGTACCAGGGTGTTGTACTGTGTTAGCCATTATGAATGTAGAGAAAAGTCAAGCAAAATTACATCTTGCCTGAAGAAGGGGCCTGAGTTGCCTCGAAAGCTTGCATATTGTAATCTTTTTAGTTAGCCAATAAAAGGTGTCATTTTGCTTGACTTTTCTCTACATGTCCTGGGGTAGAAATTTCCCCTCTCCCTTTCCCCTGCTTTTCCAGGCCTCCCTGGCCGTCCATCACAGTCTGCTTTTATTTTTAATATTTACAAAAAGTATTTTGGCACGGTTACTGCAATGTCATTTTGTTTGATACGGCCGTGTTCAACTTTGTGTTGTTTCATCATGTGCAATGCCATATTGTTTGCTTTTTCTTGTTATGTATTAACATATGTTGTATTATTATTTTTCACATTTTTATGTTATTTCTATTCTTTATTACTAGCGAAACATGCGGTCCCAAAATAAAATGCAAATAAAAAACAAGTTAAAGCTAAGGGTCAGTTGATACCTCTTATGTTTTCTTAATAGTGATTTGTTTCAGTTCTTTAAGAAGTCGACCACAGGGTGCTTTGTGGTCCTTTATTGACGTGTAATAAAGTTCGATGTTTGATGATCAATAAACACAATACTTACATGTCTTGGGGGATCTTTGATAGATGTGCTTGTGGGGACCATTCTTTTATTGCACTAAACATTACTGTCCACCAGTAAATTAGCCACCAGAACATATGAGTCTATATTTCAGGATTACTCCTTGCTCCTGTCTGTGCTTCAGCGTCCTGTCTGCTTATTTTTTTCTCGTTCTTTGTCATTTAATTCGCCTTCTTTGATGTGCTTGATGCTCAGCAGATGTCACTGCTCTAGTGCTCTTATTACGGTGTTCTTTGACACGTAAACTGACTTCTGCAATTTACTTGATGCTCAGCGGATGTTGCTGCTCCTCTTTTCTTCCTGCCGTGTCACATGGTCTCCTGATCATTCTTTGTAACACATGACCACAGGTCACGCTGATAGAGTTACCGCTGCCTAAAATGTTTTTCCATTACAGATCAGGTCATAAGCTTTTGATTAAAATCAAGATCAAGTTCATAAGTGATCAAGTGACAGACAGACTGACCGTAGCATTTTATATATATTTATATAGATTGGGTAATTACAGTATGTACTGTGGATTTAAATTTACTTACTGTAGGTTTCCATGTTTCTTTCAGGAGGCATGACCACTCTTACATCATCACTCTTGAGCCATCACGCTGGCTATTTAAGTTAATTGAGAAAGCCTAGGAGGTAGGAATATGCACTTCTAGACATGCAACAATGCTCTGGATTGTGGGTTGAATGTTGCTAGGCTATGCGGAGTGTTGCATTCATGGAATTTATTTAGGAATTTCTAAAGGCTTGCAAAATGTTTATTTCAGTTTTGTTTCAGGCAGGACCACAGGCTGCGCCACTCGGAGGTTGCTTTTGGGCCGCCATTTGAAGAGGCTGGCACTGTTGAAATGTACAGCTTTATGTAAAGGAGAGAAAGAAGATTATAGAAAATGATCATGTCACAATAGATGATTTGGTTGGGTATGGTAAAGTATCTGTAAGGAATCATACAAATATGTTAAAATACTTGAACATTTTTGGGTTGGTATAAGGCATTTTAATTTAGAAAAGTTGGATGATAATTTATTTGTGTAGAATGTGTTTGTGTATAAATGGTAGGTATTCAGTTCACAATCCTTCACACTCCAGTTCAGTAGGTGGTGGTAATGCGCCTTTACAGTTGATTTACCACCTGCAAAGAAGAAGAAGAAGAAGAAGAAGGAGGAGGAGGAGGAACATCAATTATAAGTAAAAGATGGAAGACACTGTTCTCAATGAAGAAACCTCTGAAAAGTATTTAGGAGTTTATGTTGACACAACATTTTCCTAATTTAAGCAATACACCACAGCTACCAAAGAGGCAAATAAGTCTTTACAACTGTTTAATATAAATCAAGGAACATTATGTTCAAACTATTTAACGCACCAGTGAAACTACATCTGTGTGCAGGTCTGGTCACCACGTTACAAGAATGACATTGCAACACTTGAAGCTGTACAGAGTAAAGCACCAAAGAGTATCCCAGGACTTACAGACATGTCTTACTCCGAAAGGCTCACAGAACTAAACCTGCTCAGATGACAAGGAGACTGCATGTGGACCTAAGCCAGGTCTTCAGACTCCAGCAGAATTCTTTCAACTTAGCAGTAAACCTCTTAGTCCAGTGCAGCAGTGGAAGTTAAGGGGAAGTTCATTTAGGACTGAAGGCAGGAAGCACTTCAAGAATTGTGGGACTCGGGAACAAGCTGCCAAGACATGAAGTTGAAGCAGAAACCTCAACAAACTTTATGGAGTAACTGGATGAGATATTGGGACATCTTCACTATTAGCTAAACAAATGAACTTGATGGACTGAATGGTCTCTTCTCGTTTTTCAAATTTCTTTTGTAAGAAGAAAAAGGAGTTGGGAATCATTTCTTTACTGTTGGAGTTTGTGATTATAGCATTTTGTGGTTTGGATTTATTGATTTTCTATTTCTTTCTTTGTATTAAGGATTTTGCTTTCTGTACTTCATACTGGGACTCTGTTTGCTTTGGATTGACTTGTAGGCAAACTTCTCTCTCCCTCTTTGTGCTCTTTTGAGCTTTTCTTTGTTTTTTGCGGATTGTTGTAAAGATATCCTTAATTTATGTTCTTTGTTTGAACTGTTAGTACCAGCTGTTGGTTGGCAGCTATCCTTCCTCTTGTGGGGCTTTTGGTGTATTTTTTAATATTAAAAGTTATTTTCCAGCTCTCCATTTTTGGGCCTGCTACCACCTTAAGGGCCTGGCTAAAGTCAAGGTTGCCTCTGCTGGGCAGACCAGGTTGTAGTTTTCTAGCCTGCTCCATTAATTTTCTTTTCAGACATTTCTGAGCATGTTGCTTGTCATGTGACATGTTACATCATCAGATAGATAGATAGATAGATAGATAGATAGATAGATAGATAGATAGATAGATAGATA
The DNA here is from genome assembly GCF_900747795.2 of Erpetoichthys calabaricus. Classification (NCBI taxonomy): domain Eukaryota; kingdom Metazoa; phylum Chordata; class Cladistia; order Polypteriformes; family Polypteridae; genus Erpetoichthys; species Erpetoichthys calabaricus. The sequence goes on from NC_041399.2 coordinate 29,016,914, forward strand.
CTTTATTAATCCAATGGGAAATTCACATCATGCTCCTCCTATATAAGATGATGGCACACACCTTCTAGCATCCTAGTTTTGCATCTCTGGATGATTTTCCTCATCTTTGATAATATAGAGAAAGCTAAAATGTGTTTCCAAGAGGACCTCATTATAGGACATTTTGCTTTATTTCTTTTGCATTGTGTTTTGCATTTTGGATTTTAATAATTAGTTTTCCTCTCATTGGGTGGAGTGGTGGCTCTGAGGTAGGGATCTGCACCACCAATTGGAAGGTTGCCAGGTCAAATCCCGTAAACGCCAAAAGTGACTCTACTTCATTGGGCCCTTGAGTAAAGCCCTTAACCTGAAATTGCTCCGTTCTGGGTATGACGTTAATCTGCACCCAGCCTACAAGCAGGTCCTCCAATTTACAGGGAAAAATTAGGGGCTGGTGGCAGGATTGGCACTCCATACACTATAAAAAAGTCACAGTGTTCAGTGTGGTTCTGGACTTGGGTGCACTTGGGTCCCAATCCAGGTGGTTTGGCATGGGGTGGGTGCGGCTGCGCGATATCAGTGCACATTCCCAACCTCTCTCATTATTTCCATGTATTGACTTTCTGCTGGTTTTCTGATTAAGAATTTGCTGCATTGTGGTGTTTCCATCACCTGGCTATTTTTTTTTAGCAAAACTACAAGTCCATAACTAATGATGAGTGAAAGAACAAAGTTTCAGTTCATATACAGTTTCACAAAACTGACAGTAATTTTCATTCCTGGAGGGGTTTAAAGGTTTTTGGGGTAGACGACAAGGAATATCATTCACACTTCTGTTATTCCCAGGTTTTTCCACGGATATATAATGCAGGTGTACACCAGTAAAATCGATTCTATGTATGCCTCTTGTTCACATTGTTATGAGTGCTGCATATTTTTAATTTTCTTTTTGTCACCAGCCTGAAATAAAGTTAATTTTGATTACTTGTTCAAGGATTTTCTTACATGAAGAATTCAATAGTGTACCTTATTTTGCGATCAGAGGCTTAGGCTTAGGCTTTTTTCACTGACATTTTAGGCAGCGTTTCTGTGGCAATCTTCCAATGATTGACGTGACAAGTGACGTCATCAACACGACCGTATAAAGTTCACTGGGTGTATCCCTGGCTTAAGTAGTGGTTTTGCAATTCTTGTTCTATGCAACTCCTGCCCATACAAACTAGTGTTGTACTTTTGAGTTTGATATTTGGTTAGCGATTTGAATTTGTAATCTTTCTTCCTGACTTCCAGTATGGACTCCTGCCTGTTATTGTCCATGATCCTAATCAGTTCAGTTGCTTTTTACTGTTTACTTTTTCTGTCAGTACACACATCACCGCAGATGTGTAGTTTTTCAAATACTGTATATAACACGCTGTATATTTTCCACATGATGCTTCATTGTGCACAGTATTGTATTTTCTCCATAAGAACATTCAGTACACATAAAGCCCCCCACCTTTACCTAACAATTGCCATTTCCTGTTTGTTGATTCCTGAAGTTTCACTCTGCAAGTTTCGTGGAGCTTCAAGTTTCATTTCTGCTGCATCTTTAGGAATGTGAACACCAAGATTGTACAGCATTAACACATCACACATCTGATGGCTCAACAAAATGTCTACACATGACAGGAAATGAGATTTTCTTTTTTTTCACTCGAGATCTTTAAGTAATACTAAACAATAGATAAGCACACATGAAATGATTGCATGAAAACAGTTTCAGACCAGAAGTAATCACTCTTGTTATGTCAATGGCACAAATTTTGCTGGAAGAAAAACACCCTTTGATTGTGTCTGAAACTGACATCTTAAATTAGAAGCAATACAGGATATTCTGAAATATAGTATATTCCAATGTGATATTTCAATTTTGTATTTTTAATAAATTTGCAAACATTGATATTACTCCATCTCTGTCAAATCGATAACTTCTTACGAGTTTGTTGTCGTCCAGTGTTTCCAAAATATTCGGACTTTGCGTGCTGATCCCTGGCAGCTCTTGGTAAGTTAGGACAGCACACAATCACTCCCAACTCTCGCTGAAGTTAGGAGTAGTTTCCTAAATTGTTAAAAGTGATAAACAAAAGCTTTTACTCCTAAGAATAGATCCAAATTTGCATCACTCAGAGTTTTGAGTCAGTTGAGTGCTGTTTTCCTACTTTTAAACGCTTGATAAATACGAGCACTGGACTAATATTTAAATTTTTTCTCTTCTCAACCTTATGACATAATAATAGGCTCTCCTATTGCGTTCATCTATAACTGTTGGTGAGCTCCGGCTTGCAACCACTGCTGCTCTTTGCTGATGTAGTTAGTCCATTTCTGGCATATACTGTCATTATTTTTGACACAATGAATAGTTTTCTCAGTTCCTGTGCACCTGTAATTTGGGTACGGACTATTTGGCCTCTTTGGAATTTTGTTTCATCATGTTGCTTTGAATACGCATATAAAAGTGCTAATTGTCAGAACTCTTTACTGGCTGACACATTCTACTAACTGGAACTTGACCTAATATGGCTCCCCCTATGGAATTGTTAGTTAATATGTAATAAAATTTTACAATTTTTTGCAAGTATCATATCAAAGACATATCAGAATGAATTATTAAATACAAGGAAAAGGACTGAATGTAATTTAAGGTTAGCTAAATGTAACCTATGTTTTAGGGAAGCTACATACATGATTTTCCAAGCTTAGAATGAGATAAATGAGTAACAAACACCCCTCCAGAAAATGAGGATAAAATGATGGGAATGCCCATATACCCTTCCTATGAAGCAGTGCTAAGATCAAATGGACAATCCGCTAAACATCCCTCTTAATGAAGTGGTGTTCAGAATAATGGGAGAGTCGACATGAGTCAGAAATTACTGGTGGCGTTACTTGATTGGAGGAGATGATAAAGTTCTGCATGTTAAGAGTCAGACGACGTGATGGATTAGATGAGGTAACGGTAATTAGAAAAAGCATAAAAGCAGATGAATTGTTGAATTGATTGCTCACTCCATGGACTGAGACATTTGTGCATAACTCTGAGCAAGTAAAGAAATGTTCTGCATTCTTATCTGGTCTCTGTGACAACCTTCTTTGAAGATGGAGGAAAGGTTTTTCCACAGCACCCCTGATGGATTTTTTTCTAATTGCAATTTAGTTATGTCAAAGTTAAAGCCTTTGTGATATTTCTTTCATTTTTTCCACCTCCTTTATTTAGTACAAGCAATCCACCCTGCCATAAGTCATCAGGCAGTACTAGTAGTGGAGTAGAAGTGTCAGAAACAATGCAGCAGGGTAAATAAATCGCAATAAAATCAAGAGATTGCAGAATATTTAACAGCAATTATAAAAAAAAAAAATAAAATAAATTTTTGTTCCAAGAAAAATTCCAAAATCTTAAAATAGCCATCTAAACAGAGGCAACAAAAGAAGCACAGCAAAGGACTAGGGGCCATATGCAACTTAAAATGAACAATTCAAAAAATCTTGGCCAGCCTTTAAAAGTCATTTTTGCATTAAGGCTGCAGATGGGACAAACTTCAAGTGTGATAAGTAACTCCCTTGGCCCAATGGATTTTGGAGAAACACGTTTTTTATCCAGTGCAGTTTTAGATAATAAAACTCACAATTTAATAGTTCATCATCTAATCCTGTTCCCTCATTTTTTCTTGTTCAGTTTTCTTGAAATCAGTTGAGGACTCCTGAGCACCTGTAATGATGATCTACAACTTGTTTAATTAAATTAATTTTCGATATCTTCAAACATGTGGACGTTTGAACCGCTTATGTTTTAAACTGTGTTCATTTTTAGTTTGGATGCACTGCTCAAATTTTAATTGCTTTCAGCTCTTTGTTCAAATATATGACAAATTCTACTTGATTCCCCAGTTTTTTTTTTCCAACGCATACTTACAATTTGTGAAAGTTACCATTTTTTATTACTTACATAATCATTACTTATGAAATGTTTAACATTAATTTAAATTGAAGTTAAATAAGCCTGCAACAAGAAGAAAAATTCTCACAACACATGTATTCAATTTTGGTTTACGTTTTAGTCCAACTCTCCATAGTATATGCTCAAGCAGAGAAATGTAAAAGTCCCAAGATCCTCCGCATCGCTTTTAAGTAATTGTTTCATATAAACTCTAAAATTAGTGATGAGTTGCTTCATACCAGTGGTCCATGTAGTTCTTGAAGGTTGTGGATAGCATTACAATTATCTGGTCTAAAATTCTTGGAAGTCTTGGATGGCGTTGTAAATGCCTGGTTACTCAAAGCCATGGTTGTCAGTTTAAAAGTATGGTCTTTAACTCATGGAAGTAGTGGACTCAATACATTTAGATTTATTTTTATTTTAGAAGTCACTTTTATCCAAAAGAGGTCAAAATAATCAAGTAAACCTCAGTCTGGGGGACTGTTTGGGAACAAGTGTCACAGGACAAGATTACAAAATTGATCATGACAAGTGAAGAGCTCAGATACAAAATACAATCGAGTTACAAATCCTAGGCTGAGAAACCTAACAGATAATATCAGTTAGACAGACATTCACCAAAGAAAGGGGTCTTTAAACACTTCAGCAATGGAGGTGAGCAGCTCATTTCATCAGCTAGGAGCTACACATGAAAAGAGGCTATACTGAGATTTGATGCCATGCAGTGGTGGCATCAGCAGATACTGTTCATCAGCAGACCCGAGTGGCCAAAACAGGCATAGGACCCCACAGGTGTCCATGTATAATGGATTTGAACTTAATAGTGCTCCTAAAGGGAGCCAGTGTTGCCACCTGAAAAGAGGAGTGACACATGCTGGTTGAACAATAGATGCACTGTTACATTTTGAATCATCTGCTGTGACTTCTTAAAACATGCTGGAAGTTCTGTCAGCAGAAAGATGCACTTGTCCAGATGTAACAAAACCAAAGCTTGGACCAGAATTTATGCTGCACACTTTGTCAGATGTGGTCTGATCTTGTGGATGTTCTATAGAGTGAATCTACAAGACGGAGAAACCATTGCAATGGTCAGTGAAGGACAGCTGATTATTGATCACCTCCCCAAAGTCGCGTATAGACTTGGAGGGTGTTAGCGATGGTGACCCAAGCTGAACAGAGGTGGGGTGATGAACAGATAGATAGCTGGGATAAGAAGAAGATTTGTCTTTGCCAGGTTGAGGTGGAGATAGTGCGTCTTCATCCAGGTTGCAATACCAATGAGACATGCAGCAATTCTTGCTGATTCAGTGTGATTCTCTGGAGGGAATGATACATACACCTGTGTATCATTGGCATGGATAAGATAAACCATAGGACAGGATGAAAGGGCCTAGTGAGGAGGTGAATAGAGAGAAGAGAAGAGGACTTAGCATCAATCATTTGGGCACTCCCATGCTTGCCAATGTATCTGTGACATCTCTCCACACCAGGACACATAGTAGGGTTGGCCCAAGAGGTAGGACACAAACCATCTGAGGCCTGTGCTAGTGATATCGAATTCAGAGTGGATGACAAGGAAGATCGAGTGGTTTACCGTGTCAAAGGCAGAGGAGTGATCTAGCAGGATGAGGACAGATGACATTTTGGTACATCTAGCCAGCCATGACGTGTTGTAATAAAAATAATTGGCGTATTGCAATGGGCACAAGCTTCATGAGGAACAGACAAGTTGCAAAACAGAGGGAAAGCTTATTAGTTGTTATATTTCATTAATGACATTATAAATGTCCGGTCTATATTTGTCATGATCATGTTTGCCAGATTTTGTGTACACCTGTTCAATATTTTTTTCCTTAATGGTTATTTCCGATTATGGTTTTTTGCAACACTAAATCTAATTTTTCCATACAAAACTTGTTTTCAGCTATTAGAAAGTATTTCATGTTGTAATGTGATAACAGTTACCATCGAACGTGGTCCTGGAAGTTAACATCATCAGCATGCTGCTGTAAGAATCCGATTTTACGGATATTCTAAGAAAACAAACTTTGTGTTTGCATTAGTTATTGCTCTTTATATTCCCCTGAGACTTTTGCTTTTGAATTTCTTACTATGACCCTTTGGTTTAGATTGTCTGTTGATGAACTGAGATTAGGTTTTGTTTGTTTGCTCATTTTACATTTCCTGTCATCCCCTTTAAGATTAGTAGCCTGTCCAGTTGTGAGGCTAATGATAGTTACTAGAAGTCAAGGAGAGCATTGTAAATGAAGGCCTATGGTTGCTAAATGAAATCAATGTCATTATATGTTGGGACAGTTTAGATGTTTAGTGGTAAAGTATGGAGCTGAGTAAATGTTTTAATGAAAAAGACAGAATTTTCAAGACAAAGCTAGGATTATCATCAAATGAACTGTATTGAAATGCCAAATCCAAACAGGCTACACAAAGTTAAAACCAAAATCCAAAAGTACTTCCAAAGAAATTGATCAAAAATGACCTTTTTTGTTCTAGAGCCTTTCCTTTATTAGAAAACAAGTCCTGATGGCTTTTAGAAAACATGTTTCATTCTTTTAAAGATGTCCACCATAACCATGTGGTGAAGCTCTATAATGTCACACGATCGTATATGCAATGTTGACCACTCCTGCTAGTGGTTCATGGTATCATAACAACCCATTCCAAAATGGCGATGAGTAAAAAAATAACTAAAAAAATGTGAAAAAATGAACTAACAGAACAAGAATATAAATGAAACATGAGAGAAGGAATCATTGTTTTCAATGAATGTCTGCACTATAGGTCTTGAAAGTCATGGGTGATGTTATTAAGACCAGCGCCCATATTTATTCTCAGAATTACTGCCAAAAATTGCACTAAAACACTGACTACGATAAGAATTTGTAAGAAATCAGAAGTAATTATGAAGAGTCAAATGCCCAGTCCTAGTGAGGAGTTGAAGATCATGTTTGAGAAAGAAGGATGTCATCCCAAGGTGCAAAATGGCAGTCATGAAGAAGATTTGCATTTTTCTTGGAAGTCATGATCATGTTTCGTACCTTTCTGTTATTAACGCTATGGCTTAACCACAAGGATAATAATACCAGTAATAATAACAATAAAAAAACATAATTGTTGCCACTTTACTAGAACATTAAGAATTATAATATAATGAGCACTGAAATGGAAAGAGTCTGCGAATGAGAGTAAAGTTCGATAACGGGCACATTTTATTTACCAATGAATGATCCCTGGTCATATTTTCAGAAGATTCACCTTCTCGATGTTTTGGCCACAGGAAACGCCTCATAGAGTAACAGCTGCTGAACAGTCACAGCTATTCCCGTGCTGTTATTAAAGTCACGTTCACTCTCCCAGTGCTCCTTATTACCTTATAGAGTTTCATGCAGTGTCCCTCTCCTTGATCTCCCCTTCTCTCCTGCAAGGTTCTATTTATCCAGTGCCCTGGGAGTCTTCTTAAAACTTCCTGGGTTTGTAAAGTGTAATGCGAATGTTCCAGGGGTGAACGGAATGCAAAGCTCTTGCATACCTGTGCAGCATTTTGCATCAATCACCCATCCAGCCACACCTATCTTTAGGGGTAATATGCTGACTACTACAATGCCGTGTACATCCATGACCACCTGCATGTTGATACTGTGATATCACTTGCAATTCACATATGTGTGCTTATCCACACTTGGGGCAATCATCTTTAATGTGTGTGCCATTAATCACACCAAGTACAGCAGGAAAAGTAGTGATTTGCATAAATTAGGCATGCTTTAACAATTTCTCACATGGAGTGGTGGGGAACTGTATATTAATACCTCATGTGCTGTAAGGCTGCTCAGAGTTTGGTACAAAATTTGAAAAATGGTCGGTTTTGACATTATCCATATCATCGTTATAGCAAAGCTTCATTTTCCCTTATGGCCAAAAAATAGAAAGTTACCATCTTGAAGCACATGGCTTCTCCACGTAGATGGAGCAATCGCATGATGCACAAGATAATTTCCATCTCTGTCAACCTGATATCAGTTTACAACTTCATTGTTGTCTAGTGTTTCCCAGAATGTGCTTGCTGGTCTCTGCTTTCACTCCTGCTCCTAAAAGTAGGCCCAAATTTGCTTCACAGCGACATTTTTGAGCCAGTTAGGACCATTTTCCTACTCTGAGACGCCTGATAAACACATGGACTGGATTACAGTTCCTCAGGTTGTCACAGATGGCATTAAAAACTTTCAGAATTGATCCTGGAAGACATGGATGGTCATTTAAATACTTGATTCATTGTTTCTAGAAGTGATGGTTGGCAATGACACCTGATAACTATGTGTGGCATCTTAAATTCCTGAAATGCTTCATCTAAAGGTTATCAAAGTCAATGATGAAATTGCTAGCGCTGGTTCTATAGTTCTTGTGTGTCATTATGAATGCCTTCTCAATATGGTGGAAATATAAATACTGTTCCTTTTGAATAGATTCTGGAATTCGTACATTTCATTGCCTCACACCTCATCTGTTCATTTTCTTTATGCCAAACTTGGAATTATAAGTACCTGCTCCATACCCTCTGAAATTCACAGCTTGCATTGCAAAGAGCTGGTTTATAGTTTCCGAAAGTCATATCTGGCATCACATGTACCTGGTGTTAAGTTCCTTCTGGTCAATGATAACTCTACGTCTGCTTGCTTCATAGGTTTTGAAAATCGTAGGTGACTGGTCTGTAGTTTCTAGAAGAGTGTCAAAATACATATGGGGTCTATACATCCTGGAACAAAAAGGGCCAAAATATTAATGTCTCATTCCTAGTTTCTGGAATTTGTGTTTGGCTTTAATACATGATCAGAAGGCCTCAAAATTATAGGTGGAATTTTAAATGCCTGACCTACACAGGGTGGTCCATAGTTAGATCTGGACCATCCTGGTAGTTGCTAGAATGCATAGATGTATTATAATCACATCTGAAGGTTCTAGAAGTCTTGGATGATACGGGAAATTCCTAGTTTGTTTCCTAAATGACATTAGTCTTGCTTGCTCAAAAGGCCCCAAATATCATAAGTAACAGTAAAAAGATCTGTTCTACTGCCATAGGAGGCCATGGGTGGAATTATAAATGTCTCTGTGGATGGCTGGGACACCTGAACTGAAAATGAATTAAAGGAATTAAATGACAGCATTTTTAACATTGCCTTAAAGAGACCAGAGCTAAAATTCCACATACCCTATCGATAGTTTCCTAAAGTTAACGGTGGCTTGCATTAATGAGGTTCCATGGAATTATGGGTGGTATATTAAGGTCTTGGCATTGGAAGGTAGTGAAGACATTAAATACCAGGTGAAAAAAATTCTGGAATTCACGCCTGGGCCTTAATTATTGGGAGCTATTGATGGCATTAATATCTAGTTTGAAAGGCCTTGACAGCATTATAAAGACTTGCCTAAAGATATCATGGAATGACCATCTAGGAAAAGCTTGGTTTGCAGCTGGTAGAGGCCAGCAGAGGACGCTTACCATGTGGTCTGAATGTAGATCCTAATGCCCCAGTGCGGTGATGAGGACACTGCACTGTAAAAATTGTGCAGTCCTTCGAATGCGACATAAACTGAGGTTCTAATTCTCTGTGGTCACAAAAGATCCCTGGGCATAAAGTATCTATCTATCTATCTATCTATCTATCTATCTATCTATCTATCTATCTATCTATCTATCTATCTATCTATCTATCTATCTATCTATCTATCTATCTAAAGAGTAGGGAGTGTCCAGAAGTCCAGGCTAAATTGCCCACCACGGTCTACTTATTCTGGCCCCCTAATCATCTTCTGTCTCTAATTGTCTATCTCTCTCTCGCCACTTCGCCACCTTACAGTTAATGTATGGCAAGCATACTGGCGCAAAAATGGCTGCTGTCACACTATCCAGGTGGATGTGGTACAGTCCGTCTGTGGCTCAGAAAAAGGTAGCTGTTTTAATAAATAAATAATAGAACAGCAGGCCCGATTTCTATGGGTGTGCGCTCGCACAGCTGTGAGAGGTTAGTGAGGTAATTGGGGCGAGGTGCACCTGCATGTGGAGGTGCGTCTTGTCCCAATTACCTCATCAGCTTTTTGCAGTATGCGAGGCAGGTGCTGCACCACACAGAGATAGACAAGTAAAGCTGGCACGAGAAAATGGAAAAAAAATGACAACAAAAAATCAGAAGAGTGACGACAGGAGGTTAAAGCAAAGAGAGAGAAAAGCAGGCTAGAAGATCGGAGAGAGAACCGGAGTGTGAACGAGTGAGTGGCTCCAGAGAGAGAGGACAGGCAGCCAGGAGGGTAAGCCCCTTGAGGGGAACGAGTGACTGACTCCCATGGACTGAAGAAGTGATCACTCGGGCCGAGTGATTTAAACAGCCAGATCAATATGGTGTTCAAAAGTGAAGTCCAGGAAGGCAGCAGGGGGGCTGATAAGCCTTGCACTGGGAGCCCCAATGTGAGTGCCATGGTCCTTGGGGACCTGAGACGAGGTCCGGACTAGAAGTGTTGATGTAGCCATGGAATGGCAGGGACCCGGACCCATGGACGGTTGGCTGTGTCTGTTGGCAGGGTGACTCCTCTGCTGCGAGGCCTGTACGGGATGAACATGGAGACGTCGGTATTGCAAGGACACACCGGGGATTTGATTTCAAAAGGCAGTCGTCTGCTTATGTTTTTAACATCAACTTTTAAAAGGATTACTTATTTGGATTTTCACCTCCACCATCATTTCATTTTGCACTGCACAATTTTTTGTCACTTTTGTTGGTTTGTTTTAATAAAAGCATTTGGCACTTTTTATACAACTTCCCCTTGCTTTGTGTGGTGTCCTCATTTGCTCGGCTCATCCCTCGGTTATGGTACAGCCGATGCGGATTCCAGAAGCCGACCCACACCGTTACAGTGGATGCTCCCCATTCATTGAAAAAACCGCAGTATAAATGTAAACAATTCTTCTTCTTCTTATCATTATTAAGGTATTACAAATTCCTGGTCCATAGTTCCTGGGAATTTATTACTAGAATTAATGCCTGATCTAAAGTTCTTGGCTGCTTTCTTATTTTGTACCTTTCAAATCATAAAGCCTTTTACTTTTGTTTTTCACTTTGTCCCCTACAACAATAGAAGATCAGCTCTCATTCTGTCCTGTCTAAATCATCCATCTCTGAACATTCTGCTTCCTTAGACTGCTATTTAAATACTGAAAATCAATCCATTCAGCTATTATGGAATCTACTTATGTATTTGCTCCTACACTTTAAAATAGAGGTGAAGGATAGTGATGTCAAATATCTTGAACAACAGCAGCAGAATGGATGAAGTGAGAGAAGCTACATGAGCAGAAGATGCTAACACATAAAATGAGACACATTATTGGAACCATTGGCTTCCTTATTAGGAGTCTGTTTATGTTCTGTGTGTGTAAAGAAAAAGTACCTACACCACGAAGATGCCCTCAATAAGTACAGTGAAGGGACAGATAAATGTTCATTACGGGCAGAAACCTCCACAGGAACATTCAGAGGTACAGAAAACAACATTAGAAAAACATTTGACGAGAAGAAACCATTCAGCCCATCAAAGCTCACTAGTCCTATCCACTTACTTCTTCTAAAATGACATCAAGTTGAGTTTTGAAGGTCCCCAAGTCCTACTGTCTACCACTCTACTTAGTCACTTATTCCATTTGTCTGTGGTTCTCTGTGTGAAGAACAGTGTCCAGATGTTTGTGTGAAATTTACCCTTAACAAGTTTCCAGCTGGGCCCCCCAAGCTCTTGCTGAACCCATTTTTAAAGCAACAGTCTTGATCCACTGGACTAATTCCGTTGATAATTATAAGCTCTTCAGGCTTATTACCTCTTAATCTCCATTTGGTTAAAGTGAAAAGGTTCAACTCCTTCAATCTTTCCTCATGACCTCATGCCCTGAAGTCCTAGAATCAGCATTCGCTCCTAAATGTAACAGTTCTACAATGGCACTTTACTGTGTTATGTTATGTGGTTCTTTGTTGAACCATTGCTTGACAAAACAAACGACTTCATTCTGGGAAGGGTCTTTGCATGTGAAGTTGGTTCTTTGGTTTTCGGTACCTACAGTATACTATAGAAAAGACAGAAGTTTGTGATGTACAGTATAGTAGGTGATCTAACAGGATGTAACAAATGAAGAAAAACTGAACTTGAGCCTGTGTGATTATATGAGGAAAGAGTCATTTTAGAGTCATGAACCCATTGGAATTTCACAAAATTGGCATAATCTATCCATCCATCCATTTTCTAACCCGTTGAATCCGAACACAGGGTCACGGGGGTCTGCTGGAGCCAATCCCAGCCAACACAGGGCACAAGGCAGGAAACAATCCTGGGCAGGGTGCCAACCCACCGCAGTGGCATAATCTATTCATAACTAATTTTTGTGAACTGTTAGGGATATAAATAAATAAATATTCTTTACAGAACCTTCATGTGAACCTTGAACTGCATGCAGTACTTCTGCTAAGGTCTAACCAGTGTGTTACAAAGCCTGAGCATAACTTTCTTGGCCTGGTGCTCTACACTTTGTGCTATAAGAGCTGACATTCTGCTCGCCTTCTTTATGTCTTCTGAGCACTGGGTGGAAGTTGATATTGTTGAGTCCACTACAACTCCTAAATCTTTCTCCTATGGTGTACTTTCAAATTTCAGAACATCCATTGTGTACTCAAACATAACATTTACTCTTCCTTTGTGTAACAACCTCATATTTATTTAAATTAAATTTGATCTGCCATAAATCTGCCCAAGCCTGTATGCTATTCAAGTCCCTCTGTAATGATACAATGCATACTAAATTATCTGCCAATCCATCTAGCTTGGTATCATCTGCAAACTTAACCAGCTTGGTATTTATATTCCTATCCAAATCATTTATATATTTTAAAAATAGTAGTGGCTCCGGCACTGACCACTTAGGGACAGTACTCTTAACATTGTCTAATTTTGATAAGGTTGTTTGCATCATAACACTTTTCTTCCTGTGCTTTAACTAATTTTGCAAACATCTACACACAACACCCTGAATTCCCACTTCTTTTTGTTTGATGCCCAACCTCTCATGAGGAACCTTACCAAATGTCTTCTGAAAATCAACATGAATCAATGCCACACTCTGATCATGCCCTTTTGCTGTTCCTCTTAGAATTCCAACATATTAGTAAAACACGACCTCCCTCATCTCACCCCATTCTGACTGTTTCCCAAAACTCCTATTCTTCTCGTGTGCTGCTCAATCTTAATAATTCTTTCCTTACATTTACCATGTGATGCACAATATGCTTACTGGTGAATAGTCACATGGATGTGTTTGATCACCTTTTTTTATAATGGAATCCATCCATCCATCCATTAACCAACCCACTATATCTTAACTACAGGGTCACGGGCTCCGCTGGAGCCAATCCCAGCCAACACAGGGCGCAAGGCAGGAAACAAACCCTGGGCAGGGCGCCAGCCCACCGCAGGGCACACATACCCACACACACTAGAGACAATTTAGGATCGTCAATGCACCTAACCTGCATGTCTTTGGACTGTGGGAGGAAACCCATGCAGACCCGGGGAATAATGGAATAATATTTGCTAATATCCAGTTCTTAGGAATGTGCCAAGTATGCAGTGAACATCTAAAGATACGTGTCAAAGGTTTATATACTATATGTACTTACTAAGCCCCTTATGCACTCTGCTCCTGGTGAATTATTAGATTTCAGCCGTTCTAATCTAAGCAGTACTTCTCCCTCTACAATTTTCAGATCACTCAGTACTTCCATAGTAGTCCCTTTAACTGCTGGGAGGTTATGCAACTCCTCACATATGAAAATCTATTTCCACTAAAATAGGTTGTGTAGTAGAGAGTCTTTCTTATCTCTTTGCTATTGTTGTCTGATGATGAGCTCTGTATGTTCTACTGTATGGTTGTATATTTTTTGCAGGACTGCATAATGTTAAACCCGTTCCTACTCTAATGTCCTCTCATACTGACTATTCACTCTTCATTTTAATCATCTGGAGTAACAGAAGAGTGACACATATATTGACACAGTTTACTTCGATCCTGATGACAGGAAATCCACATTTGAGAAATATACCTAGTGTAATACCTAATCTAGTCTTGAGCAGAGGTGACTGCGTGAAGACCTAAACCAGGTCTTCAAAATCCTCAGAAGCATTGGTAGAGTAGATCCAGATGAAATCTTTCAACTAAACAGTGAACCAAATACTCGAGGACATTAGTGGAAATTTAAGGGGAAGTACATTCAGGACTGAAGCCAGGAAGCACTTCTTTACACAAAGAAGAACAAACTACAGAGATACTGCTTGGAGATGAAGCAACCTTCAAGACGTATCTTTTTGAAATACTGGAACACCTTAGCTATTAGCTAAACAAACAATGATGGACTCTTTCTTGTCTATCACATTTCTTATGTTCTTGTGTACATGTTACATGAGCTTCCTAAATTTAATAACTTCCAGCAGCCATGCCACATACACTTCAGATGAGGTCATGCGCCTGTAACTAAGCATGATTGGGCCTAGCCAGTACTTGGATGGGAGACCATCTAGGAAAAGTTTGTGTTGCTGCTGGAAGAGGTGTTGACAATGGCAGCAGGAGAATCTTACCCTGACGTCTGAATGTGGATCCCAATACCTCAGTGCAGTGATGAGGCCGCTGTGCTGTAAAAATGGCGCCGTCCTTTGGATGAGACGTAAAACACAAGTCCTGACTCTCTGTGATCATAAAAGATCTCTGGGTCTCCTTCATAAAAATGAGTGTGTATCCCAATGACCTGGCTAAATTACACGTCATGGTCCCCTGTCAATAATTGGCTAACTATCTCTCACCCCTTCACCACCTACCAGCTAATGCGTGTTGAGCGTACTGGTGCAAAATGGCTGCCGTCGCACCATCCAGGTGAATGCTGCACATTACTAGCGGCTGAAGTGGCACCCCACCCACTATGAAAAGCGTTCTGAGTAGTGAGAATAGTGCTATATAAATGTAAAGAATTATCACTGCATTCTGGTTTTTTGTGTGGTTTGTACACAGCAGCGATTCCAACGGGGAGAGGTCCAAACTCGTATTCACAACAAATGTAGGGAAGTCCACACAGAAATTTGGTTTGCAGATACAGTTTTTAATGTATCACAATGAGCAACAAACATACTTGATGAACTATTTCCAGAAGAATAAGTTCAAATACCATCTACAATAAACGTCATTTCAACTATGACAACAGGTCTGTGACAAAATAAAAAAAAGTTTCAAAACCATGTTATTACCGTAATACGGTACAGTTGAGACTTCAAACATTACAGTAACAAAAACTAATGAGACTACTCTCTATATATAAAACATCAATAACATTTTTGGTTTAGTTTATTTAAAGTTTTAGCCATAGGGGCTTCTTTTTATTAAAACCTCAGGGTGCATTTCCTATGTTACCCAGGCGATGAGAGTACATATTGTGTAGAATATGATTGCGCCGTGAAAAATCCCTTTGATATCCAGAAGAAGAATCCTATTTTCTCAACCTTTTTAAAGGCTGTCCTCTTTAATCATGACACCATCCAACCATCCAGAGAAAGGTTTTGGGCTGCTGTGCAGTTGCAACGTTTATGTACATAA